>NW_026287608.1:85000-87500 GCF_023373465.1 Oncorhynchus keta | reverse complement strand
ACATCAACCTCTGAAATCAACAGCTAACACCAGCTAACACCAGCTAACAACAGCTAACCCAGTCACGTCAACCTCTGATCAACAGCTAACAACAGCTAACCCAGTCACATCAACCTCTGAAATCAACAGCTAACACCAGCTAACACCAGCTAACAACAGCTAACCCAGTCACATCAACCTCTGAAATCAACAGCTAACACCAGCTAACACCAGCTAACAACAGCTAACCCAGTCACATCAACCTCTGAAATCAACAGCTAACACCAGCTAACAACAGCTAACAACAGCTAACCCAGTCACATCAATCTCTGAAATCAACAGCTAACAACAGCTAACAACAGCTAACAACAGCTAACCCAGTCACATCAACCTCTGATCAACAGCTAACAACAGCTAACAACAGCTAACCCAGTCACATCAACCTCTGATCAACAGCTAACAACAGCTAACAACAGCTAACAACAGCTAACCCTGTCACATCAATCTCTGAAATCAACAGCTAACAACAGCTAACAACAGCTAACAACAGCTAACCCAGTCACATCAAACTCTGATCAACAGCTAACAACAGCTAAGAACAGCTAACAACAGCTAACAACGAGGTCTGAGTGGCAAACGGCAAGGTTCACACAACCCTGTACTGTTCCAAACTAATTGAAGGTTCACACAACCCTGTACTGTTCCAAACTAATTGAAGGTTCACACAACCCTGTACTGTTCCAAACTAATTGCTAGCTAGAAGCTGAAGTTGGAGACTTTTATCTCCCTCACCAACTTCAAACATCTGCTATCTGAGCAGCTAACCGATCGCTGCAGCTGTACATAGTCTATCGGTAAATAGCCCACCCATTTTTACCTACCTCTACCCCATACTGTTTATATTTATTTACTTTTCTGCTCTTTTGCACACCAATATCTCTACCTGTACATGACCATCTGATCATTTATCACTCCAGTGATAATCTGCAAAATTGTAATTATTCGCCTACCTCCTCATGCCTTTTGCACACAATGTATATAGACTCTCTTTTTTTTCTACTGTGTTATTGACTTGTTAATTGTTTACTCCATGTGTAACTCTGTGTTGTCTGTTCACACTGCTTTGCTTTATCTTGGCCAGGTCGCAGTTGTAAATGAGAACTTGTTCTCAACTAGCCTACCTGGTTAAATAAAGGTGAAATAAAAATTAAAAATAAATGTATAAATAATTTATAATGAATTAATGTGTAATAAGTCACGGTGATTAATAGCCTAGTTAATCATTAACCTGACTTTTAACACACTATCTATGTTTTCCTCTGTCTGGCAGTAACCCAGAACTATCAGAGGCAGAGGTTCTCTCTTTCCGGATCGCTGCTGACAACAACTGTAAGTTGTTCTTCTACATCGTAAAAAATCAACCTCTGATCAACAGCTAACAACAGCTAACAACAGCTAACCCAGTCACATCAACCTCTGATCAACAGCTAACAACAGCTAACCCAGTCACATCAACCTCTGATCAACAGCTAACAACAGCTAACAACAGCTAACCCAGTCACATCAACCTCTGATCAACAGCTAACACCAGCTAACAACAGCTAACCAAGTCACATCAACAGCTAACAACAGCTAACAGCAGCTAACAACAGCTAACAACAGCTAACCCAGTCACATCAACCTCTGATCAACAGCTAACACCAGCTAACAACAGCTAACAACAGCTAACCCAGTCACATCAACCTCTGATCAACAGCTAACAACAGCTAACAACAGCTAACAACAGCTAACCCAGTCACATCAACCTCTGATCAACAGCTAACAACAGCTAACAACAGCTAACCCAGTCACATCAACAGCTAACAACAGCTAACAACAGCTAACCCAGTCACATCAACCTCTGATCAACAGCTAACAACAGCTAGCTTCTTCTACATCATAATAATGATGTGTCTGCTGGGTACTTAGTCTTCATAAGGACCTGTGATGCAGGTACCCAGCCAGCTAAGGAGCTGGACCTGTGATGCAGTTACCCAGCCGTCTAAGGAGTTGGACCTGTGATGCAGGTACCCAGCCCGGCTAAGGAGTTGGACCTGTGATGCAGGCACCCAGCCCGTCTAAGGAGTTGGACCTGTGATGCAGGCACCCAGCCCGGCTAAGGAGTTGGACCTGTGATGCAGGTACCCAGCGGTCTAAGGAGCTGGACCTGTGATGCAGGTACCCAGCCCGGATAATGAGTTGGACCTGTGATGCAGGTACCCAGCCCGGCTAAGGAGTTGGACCTGTGATGTACCCAGCCGGCTAAGGAGTTGGACCTGTGATGCAGGTACCCAGCCCGGCTAAGGAGTTGGACCTGTGATGCAGGTACCCAGCCCAGCTAAGGAGTTGGACCTGTGATGTAGGCACCCAGCCCGGCTAAGGAGTTGGACCTGTGATGTAGGCACCCAGCCCGGCTAAGGAGCTGGACCTGTGGTTGGGTTCGATTTACGGGCCGGATGCTGGAAAAAAAATGGGCGGAATT
>NW_026287608.1:62500-80000 GCF_023373465.1 Oncorhynchus keta | reverse complement strand
TAAAACAACACCTATCATACTACTATGACTGACCCTGTAAAACAACACCTATCATACTACTATGACTGACCCTGTAAACAACACCTATCATACTACTATGACTGACCCTGTAAAACAACACCTATCATACTACTATGACTGACCCTGTAAAACAACACCTATCATACTACTATGACTGACCCTGTAAAACAACACCTATCATACTACTATGACTGACCCTGTAAAACAACACCTATCATACTACTATGACTGACCCTGTAAAACAACACCTATCATACTGCTATGACTGACCCTGTAAAACAACACCTATCACACTACTATGACTGACCCTGTAAAACAACACCTATCACACTACTATGACTGACCCTGTAAAACAACACCTATCATACTACTATGACTGACCCTGTACAACAACACCTATCATACTGCTATGACTGACCCTGTAAAACAACACCTATCATACTACTATGACTGACCCTGTAAAACAACACCTATCACACTACTATGACTGACCCTGTAAAACAACACCTATCATACTGCTATGACTGACCCTGTACAACAACACCTATCATACTACTATGACTGACCCTGTAAAACAACACCTATCATACTACTATGACTGACCCTGTAAAACAACACCTATCATACTACTATGACTGACCCTGTAAACAACACCTATCATACTACTATGACTGACCCTGTAAAACAACACCTATCATACTACAATGACTGACCCTGTAAAACAACACCTATCATACTACTATGACTGACCCTGTAAAACAACACCTATCATACTACTATGACTGACCCTGTAAAACAACACCTATCATACTACTATGACTGACCCTGTAAAACAACACCTATCATACTACTATGACTGACCCTGTAAAACAACACCTATCATACTGCTATGACTGACCCTGTAAAACAACACCTATCACACTACTATGACTGACCCTGTAAAACAACACCTATCACACTACTATGACAGACCCTGTAAAACAACACCTATCATACTACTATGACTGACCCTGTACAACAACACCTATCATACTGCTATGACTGACCCTGTAAAACAACACCTATCATACTACTATGACTGACCCTGTAAAACAACACCTATCATACTGCTATGACTGACCCTGTACAACAACACCTATCATACTACTATGACTGACCCTGTAAAACAACACCTATCATACTACTATGACTGACCCTGTAAAACAACACCTATCATACTACTATGACTGACCCTGTAAAACAACACCTATCATACTACTATGACTGACCCTGTAAAACAACACCTATCATACTACTATGACTGACCCTGTAAAACAACACCTATCATACTACTATGACTGACCCTGTAAAACAACACCTATCATACTACTATGACTGACCCTGTAAAACAACACCTATCACACTACTATGACTGACCCTGTAAAACAACACCTATCATACTGCTATGACTGACCCTGTAAAACAACACCTATCATACTACTATGACTGACCCTGTAAAACAACACCTATCACACTACTATGACTGACCCTGTAAAACAACACCTATCATACTGCTATGACTGACCCTGTAAAACAACACCTATCATACTACTGACTGACCCTGTAAAACAACACCTATCATACTGCTATGACCGACCCTGTAAAACAACACCTATCATACTACTATGACTGACCCTGTAAAACAACACCTATCATACTACTGACTGACCCTGTAAACAACACCTATCATACTACTATGACTGACCCTGTAAACAACACCTATCATACTACTATGACTGACCCTGTAAAACAACACCTATCATACTACTATGACTGACCCAGTAAAACAACACCTATCATACTACTGACTGACCCTGTAAAACAACACCTATCATACTACTATGACTGACCCTGTAAAACAACACCTATCACACTACTATGACTGACACTGTAAAACAACACCTATCACACTACTATGACTGACCCTGTACAACAACACCTATCATACTACTATGACTGACCCTGTAAAACAACACATATCATACTACTGACTGACCCTGTACAACAACACCTATCATACTACTGACTGACCCTGTAAAACAACACCTATCATACTACTATGACTGACCCTGTAAAACAACACCTATCATACTGCTATGACTGACCCTGTAAAACAACACCTATCATACTACTATGACTGACCCTGTAAAACAACACCTATCATACTACTATGGCTGACCCTGTACAACAACACCTATCATACTACTATGACTGACCCTGTAAAACAACACCTATCATACTGCTATGACTGACCCTGTAAAACAACACCTATCATACTACTATGACTGACCCTGTAAAACAACACCTATCATACTGCTATGACTGACCCTGTAAAACAACACCTATCACACTACTGACTGACCCTGTAAACAACACCTATCACACTACTATGACTGACCCTGTAAAACAACACCTATCATACTACTATGACTGACCCTGTAAAACAACACCTATCATACTACTGACTGACCCTGTAAAACAACACCTATCATACTGCTATGACTGACCCTGTAAAACAACACCTATCACACTACTATGACTGACCCTGTAAAACAACACCTATCATACTACTATGACTGACCCTGTAAAACAACACCTATCATACTACTATGTCTGACCCTGTAAACAACACCTATCATACTACTATGACTGACCCTGTACAACAACACCTATCATACTACTATGACTGACCCTGTACAACAACACCTATCACACTACTATGACTGACCCTGTAAAACAACACCTATCACACTACTATGACCCTGTAAAACAACACCTATCATACTGCTATGACTGACCCTGTAAAACAACACCTATCATACTACTATGACTGACCCTGTAAAACAACACCTATCATACTACTATGACTGACCCTGTACAACAACACCTATCATACTACTATGACTGACCCTGTAAAACAACACCTATCATACTACTATGACTGACCCTGTAAAACAACACCTATCATACTACTATGACTGACCCTGTAAACCAACACCTATCACACTACTATGACTGACCCAGTAAAACAACACCTATCATATTACTATGACTGACCCTGTAAAACAACACCTATCATACTACTATGACTGACCCTGTAAAACAACACCTATCATACTACTATGACTGACCCTGTAAAACAACACCTATCATACTGCTATGACTGACCCTGTAAAACAACACCTATCATACTACTATGACTGACCCTGTAAAACAACACCTATCATACTACTATGTCTGACCCTGTAAAACAACACCTATCATACTACTATGACTGACCCTGTAAAACAACACCTATCATACTACTATGACTGAACCTGTAAAACAACACCTATCATACTACTATGACTGACCCTGTAAAACAACACCTATCATACTACTATGACTGACCCTGTAAAACAACACCTATCATACTACTATGACTGACCCTGTAAAACAACACCTATCATACTACTATGACTGACCCTGTAAAACAACACCTATCATACTACTATGACTGACCCTGTAAAACAACACCTATCATACTGCTATGACTGACCCTGTAAAACAACACCTATCACACTACTATGACTGACCCTGTAAAACAACACCTATCACACTACTATGACTGACCCTGTAAAACAACACCTATCATACTACTATGACTGACCCTGTACAACAACACCTATCATACTGCTATGACTGACCCTGTAAAACAACACCTATCATACTACTATGACTGACCCTGTAAAACAACACCTATCACACTACTATGACTGACCCTGTAAAACAACACCTATCATACTGCTATGACTGACCCTGTACAACAACACCTATCATACTACTATGACTGACCCTGTAAAACAACACCTATCATACTACTATGACTGACCCTGTAAAACAACACCTATCATACTACTATGACTGACCCTGTAAAACAACACCTATCATACTACTATGACTGACCCTGTAAAACAACACCTATCATACTACAATGACTGACCCTGTAAAACAACACCTATCATACTACTATGACTGACCCTGTAAAACAACACCTATCATACTACTATGACTGACCCTGTAAAACAACACCTATCATACTACTATGACTGACCCTGTAAAACAACACCTATCATACTACTATGACTGACCCTGTAAAACAACACCTATCATACTGCTATGACTGACCCTGTAAAACAACACCTATCACACTACTATGACTGACCCTGTAAAACAACACCTATCACACTACTATGACAGACCCTGTAAAACAACACCTATCATACTACTATGACTGACCCTGTACAACAACACCTATCATACTGCTATGACTGACCCTGTAAAACAACACCTATCATACTACTATGACTGACCCTGTAAAACAACACCTATCATACTGCTATGACTGACCCTGTACAACAACACCTATCATACTACTATGACTGACCCTGTAAAACAACACCTATCATACTACTATGACTGACCCTGTAAAACAACACCTATCATACTACTATGACTGACCCTGTAAAACAACACCTATCATACTACTATGACTGACCCTGTAAAACAACACCTATCATACTACTATGACTGACCCTGTAAAACAACACCTATCATACTACTATGACTGACCCTGTAAAACAACACCTATCATACTACTATGACTGACCCTGTAAAACAACACCTATCACACTACTATGACTGACCCTGTAAAACAACACCTATCATACTGCTATGACTGACCCTGTAAAACAACACCTATC
This sequence comes from Oncorhynchus keta, assembly GCF_023373465.1. Classification (NCBI taxonomy): domain Eukaryota; kingdom Metazoa; phylum Chordata; class Actinopteri; order Salmoniformes; family Salmonidae; genus Oncorhynchus; species Oncorhynchus keta. The sequence goes on along the minus strand of NW_026287608.1, from coordinate 75,198 downwards.
ATACTACTATGACTGACCCTGTAAAACAACACCTATCACACTACTATGACTGACCCTGTAAAACAACACCTATCATACTGCTATGATTGACCCTGTAAAACAACACCTATCATACTACTGACTGACCCTGTAAAACAACACCTATCATACTGCTATGACCGACCCTGTAAAACAACACCTATCATACTACTATGACTGACCCTGTACAACAACACCTATCATACTACTGACTGACCCTGTAAAACAACACCTATCATACTACTATGACTGACCCTGTAAAACAACACCTATAGTACTACTATGACTGACCCTGTGCCTACTACTATGACTGACCCTGTACATACTACTGACTGACCCTGTCAAACAACACCTATCGTACTACTATGACTGACCCTGTAAAACAACACCTATCACACTACTATGACTGACACTGTAAAACAACACCTATCACACTACTATGACTGACCCTGTACAACAACACCTATCATACTACTATGACTGACCCTGTAAAACAACACATATCATACTACTGACTGACCCTGTACAACAACACCTATCATACTACTGACTGACCCTGTAAAACAACACCTATCATACTACTATGACTGACCCTGTAAAACAACACCTATCATACTGCTATGACTGACCCTGTAAAACAACACCTATCATACTACTATGACTGACCCTGTAAAACAACACCTATCATACTACTATGGCTGACCCTGTACAACAACACCTATCATACTACTATGACTGACCCTGTAAAACAACACCTATCATACTGCTATGACTGACCCTGTAAACAACACCTATCATACTACTATGACTGACCCTGTAAAACAACACCTATCATACTGCTATGACTGACCCTGTAAAACAACACCTATCACACTACTGACTGACCCTGTAAAACAACACCTATCACACTACTATGACTGACCCTGTAAAACAACACCTATCATACTACTATGACTGACCCTGTAAAACAACACCTATCATACTACTGACTGACCCTGTAAAACAACACCTATCATACTGCTATGACTGACCCTGTAAAACAACACCTATCACACTACTATGACTGACCCTGTAAAACAACACCTATCATACTACTATGACTGACCCTGTAAAACAACACCTATCATACTACTATGTCTGACCCTGTAAAACAACACCTATCATACTACTATGACTGACCCTGTACAACAACACCTATCATACTACTATGACTGACCCTGTACAACAACACCTATCACACTACTATGACTGACCCTGTAAAACAACACCTATCACACTACTATGACCCTGTAAAACAACACCTATCATACTGCTATGACTGACCCTGTAAAACAACACCTATCATACTACTATGACTGACCCTGTAAAACAACACCTATCATACTACTATGACTGACCCTGTACAACAACACCTATCATACTACTATGACTGACCCTGTAAAACAACACCTATCATACTACTATGACTGACCCTGTAAAACAACACCTATCATACTACTATGACTGACCCTGTAAACCAACACCTATTACACTACTATGACTGACCCAGTAAAACAACACCTATCATATTACTATGACTGACCCTGTAAAACAACACCTATCATACTACTATGACTGACCCTGTAAAACAACACCTATCATACTACTATGACTGACCCTGTAAAACAACACCTATCATACTGCTATGACTGACCCTGTAAAACAACACCTATCATACTACTATGACTGACCCTGTAAAACAACACCTATCATACTACTATGTCTGACCCTGTAAAACAACACCTATCATACTACTGACTGACCCTGTAAAACAACACCTATCATACTCTTATGACTGACCCTGTAAAACAACACCTATCATACTACTATGACTGACCCTGTAAAACAACACCTATCATACTACTATGACTGATCCAGTAAAACAACACCTATCATACTACTGACTGACCCTGTAAAACAACACCTATCATACTACTATGACTGACCCTGTAAACAACACCTATCACACTACTATGACTGACACTGTAAAACAACACCTATCACACTACTATGACTGACCCTGTACAACAACACCTATCATACTACTATGACTGACCCTGTAAAACAACACATATCATACTACTGACTGACCCTGTACAACAACACCTATCATACTACTGACTGACCCTGTAAAACAACACCTATCATACTACTATGACTGACCCTGTAAAACAACACCTATCATACTGCTATGACTGACCCTGTAAAACAACACCTATCATACTACTATGACTGACCCTGTAAAACAACACCTATCATACTACTATGGCTGACCCTGTACAACAACACCTATCATACTACTATGACTGACCCTGTAAAACAACACCTATCATACTGCTATGACTGACCCTGTAAAACAACACCTATCATACTACTATGACTGACCCTGTAAAACAACACCTATCATACTGCTATGACTGACCCTGTAAAACAACACCTATCACACTACTGACTGACCCTGTAAAACAACACCTATCACACTACTATGACTGACCCTGTAAAACAACACCTATCATACTACTATGACTGACCCTGTAAAACAACACCTATCATACTACTGACTGACCCTGTAAAACAACACCTATCATACTGCTATGACTGACCCTGTAAAACAACACCTATCACACTACTATGACTGACCCTGTAAAACAACACCTATCATACTACTATGACTGACCCTGTAAAACAACACCTATCATACTACTATGTCTGACCCTGTAAAACAACACCTATCATACTACTATGACTGACCCTGTACAACAACACCTATCATACTACTATGACTGACCCTGTACAACAACACCTATCACACTACTATGACTGACCCTGTAAAACAACACCTATCACACTACTATGACCCTGTAAACAACACCTATCATACTGCTATGACTGACCCTGTAAAACAACACCTATCATACTACTATGACTGACCCTGTAAAACAACACCTATCATACTACTATGACTGACCCTGTACAACAACACCTATCATACTACTATGACTGACCCTGTAAAACAACACCTATCATACTACTATGACTGACCCTGTAAAACAACACCTATCATACTACTATGACTGACCCTGTAAACCAACACCTATCACACTACTATGACTGACCCAGTAAAACAACACCTATCATATTACTATGACTGACCCTGTAAAACAACACCTATCATACTACTATGACTGACCCTGTAAAACAACACCTATCATACTACTATGACTGACCCTGTAAAACAACACCTATCATACTGCTATGACTGACCCTGTAAAACAACACCTATCATACTACTATGACTGACCCTGTAAACAACACCTATCATACTACTATGTCTGACCCTGTAAAACAACACCTATCATACTACTATGACTGACCCTGTAAAACAACACCTATCATACTGCTATGACTGACCCTGTAAAACAACACCTATCATACTACTATGACTGACCCTGTAAAACAACACCTATCATACTACTATGGCTGACCCTGTACAACAACACCTATCATACTACTATGACTGACCCTGTAAAACAACACCTATCATACTGCTATGACTGACCCTGTAAAACAACACCTATCATACTACTATGACTGACCCTGTAAAACAACACCTATCATACTGCTATGACTGACCCTGTAAAACAACACCTATCACACTACTGACTGACCCTGTAAAACAACACCTATCACACTACTATGACTGACCCTGTAAAACAACACCTATCATACTACTATGACTGACCCTGTAAAACAACACCTATCATACTACTGACTGACCCTGTAAAACAACACCTATCATACTGCTATGACTGACCCTGTAAAACAACACCTATCACACTACTATGACTGACCCTGTAAAACAACACCTATCATACTACTATGACTGACCCTGTAAAACAACACCTATCATACTACTATGTCTGACCCTGTAAAACAACACCTATCATACTACTATGACTGACCCTGTACAACAACACCTATCATACTACTATGACTGACCCTGTACAACAACACCTATCACACTACTATGACTGACCCTGTAAAACAACACCTATCACACTACTATGACCCTGTAAAACAACACCTATCATACTGCTATGACTGACCCTGTAAAACAACACCTATCATACTACTATGACTGACCCTGTAAAACAACACCTATCATACTACTATGACTGACCCTGTACAACAACACCTATCATACTACTATGACTGACCCTGTAAAACAACACCTATCATACTACTATGACTGACCCTGTAAAACAACACCTATCATACTACTATGACTGACCCTGTAAACCAACACCTATCACACTACTATGACTGACCCAGTAAAACAACACCTATCATATTACTATGACTGACCCTGTAAAACAACACCTATCATACTACTATGACTGACCCTGTAAAACAACACCTATCATACTACTATGACTGACCCTGTAAAACAACACCTATCATACTGCTATGACTGACCCTGTAAAACAACACCTATCATACTACTATGACTGACCCTGTAAAACAACACCTATCATACTACTATGTCTGACCCTGTAAAACAACACCTATCATACTACTATGACTGACCCTGTAAAACAACACCTATCATACTGCTATGACTGACCCTGTAAAACAACACCTATCATACTACTATGACTGACCCTGTAAAACAACACCTATCATACTACTATGACTGACCCTGTACAACAACACCTATCATACTGCTATGACTGACCCTGTAAAACAACACCTATCATACTACTATGACTGACCCTGTAAAACAACACCTATCATACTACTATGACTGACCCTGTAAAACAACACCTATCATACTACTATGACTGACCCTGTAAAACAAGACCTATCATACTACTAAAAATAAACATAGTGCACTACTTTAGACCAGAGCCCATAGGGCCGTAGTTCACTATACAGGGGATAGGGTGCCATAGGGCTCTGGTCTAAAGCAGTGCACTATATAGGGGATAGGGTGCCCTATGGGCTCTGGTCTAAAGTAGTGCACTATATAGGGGATAGGGTGCCCTATGGGCTCTGGTCTAAAGTAGTGCACTATATAGGGGATAGGGTGCCATAGGGCTCTGGTCTAAAGTAGTGCACTATATAGGGGATAGGGTGCCATAGGGCTCTGGTCTAAAGTAGTGCACTATATAGGGGATAGGGTGCCATAGGGCTCTGGTCTAAAGTAGTGCACTATATAGGGGATAGGGTGCCATAGGGCTCTGGTCTAAAGTAGTGCACTATATAGGGGATAGGGTGCCATAGGGCTCTGGTCTAAAGTAGTGCACTATATAGGGGATAGGGTTCAATAGGGCTCTGGTCTAAAGTAGTGCACTATATAGGGGATAGGGTGCCATAGGGCTCTGGTCTAAAGTAGTGCACTATATAGGGGATAGGGTTCAATAGGGCTCTGGTCTAAAGTAGTGCACTATATAGGGGATAGGGTTCCATAGGGCTCTGGTCTAAAGTAGTGCACTATATAGGGGATAGGGTTCTATAGGGCTCTGGTCTAATGTAGTGCACTGTATAGGGTTCTACAGGGCTCTGGTCTAAAGTAGTGCACTATATAGGGGATAGGGTTCTATAGGGCTCTGGTCTAAAGTAGTGCACTATATAGGGGATAGGGTTCTATAGGGCTCTGGTCTAAAGTAGTGCACTATATAGGGGATAGGGTTCTATAGGGCTCTGGTCTAAAGTAGTGCACTATATAGGGGATAGGGTTCAATAGGGCTCTGGTCTAAAGTAGTGCACTATATAGGGGATAGGGTTCTATAGGGCTCTGGTCTAAAGTAGTGCACTATATAGGGGATAGGGTTCTACAGGGCTCTGGTCTAATGTAGTGCACTATATAGGGAATAGGGTTCTACAGGGCTCTGGTCTAATGTAGTGCACTATATAAGGAATAGGGTTCTATAGGGCTCTGGTCTAATGTAGTGCACTATATAGGGAATAGGGTTCTACAGGGCTCTGGTCTAATGTAGTGCACTATATAGGGTTCTACAGGGCTCTGGTCTAATGTAGTGCACTATATAGGGAATAGGGTTCTAATGTAGTGCACTATGTTTCTTTTTTACATTTTATTTGACCTTGATTTAACTAGGCAAGTCAGTTAAGAACAAATTCTTATTTTCAATGACGGCCCTCAGAACAGACAGACATCCATCCAAGGGATGCTGCTTCCTGTCCCGAAAAGAATAAATCTGTCAACAAAGAAAGATGGGTTGCTAAGGACACGTCGTCATGGGAACCTCTTTGAGGAAGTAACTAAAGTCTCCCCCATGGGGTTTAATCTAAATCACTTTTATTATTTATCACACAAGGAGGGTGACATTGCATACGTCCTGATTGGTTCCCTATCCCCGATATAGTGCACTACGGCCCTATGGGCTCTGGTCTAAAGTAGTGCACTATGTTTATTTTTTAGTGCACTACTTTAGACCAGAGTCCTATGGCACCCTATCCCCTATATAGTGCACTACTTTAGACCAGAGCCCTATGGCACCCTATCCCCTATATAGTGCACTATTTTAGACCAGACAACATTGTATACGTCCTGATTGATTCCCTATCCCCGATATAGTGCACTATTTTAGGTAAAAGGGTGTCATTTGGGATGCGGCCTTAAAGAATGAAAGGAGGAGGGTACTAAAAGATCTTAAACATTTAACAAGTCAGGATCTGTCTCGTTTATTTTAAAGCCACTTTAAAAAGGAAGCTGTTACAGTTCACACGGTCATTTGATTTAAAATTATTGTTTTGTTGTTTTACAAACGTAGCTTTAACAGAGTCCTGCCTCGGTAGCTTTTCATGCCCCGAGGAGAGGGCTGGAAACAGTCCTGCCTCGGTAGCTTTTCATGCCCCGAGGAGAGGGCTGGAAACAGTCACGTAACATTTGTAGCTATAGTCTCTACTGTCCCCTAACGGGGCCTTTTATCCACCCCGAGAGAGGACCGAGGTACTGAGACAAGAGGAACAAGACTTCAGACACCTCACCAGGAGAAGTACTATAAGAAGAATACAATGTTGTAGAATGAGAAGAACACACACGCACACACATACACGCACGCACACATACACATACACACACACACACACACATACACATACACACACACACACACACATACACACACACACACACACGCACACACACACACACACACATACACGCACACACACACACACACACACATATACACACACATACACACACACACACACGCACGCACACACACACACACACACACATACACACACGCACACACACACACACACACACACACACACACACACACACACACACAACATGCAACCGCTGTTCCGTTATCGAACAGGACTTGAATAGATTTTGAAACGTGTTCTCACGGAGGACCTCTCTATCTTTCTTTCAGATGGTATTATAGTCCCAATGCAGTTCCCTTGACTTCAAACACGCCTCCCTACCTTCTACTGAACTGTTGTTTTGTCTCCTGGACGAGACATGAATGGAGCTTGACAAGTTTACTGGCCTCTTTAGTGTGTGATCTCATGCTACACACACACACACACACACACACACACACACACACACACACACACACACACACACACACACACACACACACACACACACACACACACACACACACACACACACACACACACACACACACACACACACACACACACACACACACACACACACACACACACACACACACACACACACACACACAGGACTGAAGACATGAAGTACATGATAAACCTGCCCAGTAATCATCCTTAATGAAACTCAAACCTGGAGGTCGTCTTTACACTACCAATCATTACTACAACACTGCAACTAAAGATACTGTTGAGGGAGAGAGAGAGAGAGAGAGAGAGAGAGAGAGAGAGAGAGAGGGGGGAGACAGAGGAGAGAGGGGGAGACGGGGGAGAGAGGGGGAGACAGGGGAGAGAGGGGGAGACGGGGAGAGAGGGGGAGACAGAGGGAGGTAGACAGAGAGGGAGAGAGGGGGATAGAGGGGGAGACAGAGAGGGAGAGAGAGGGGGATAGAAGCTGTGATCACTGGGGAGAAGTGGAGTTTAGTGGTCCACACAACACAGAAATAGAGAGGGAGGGAGGGAGGGAGGGAGGGAGGGAGGGAGGGAGGGAGGGAGGGAGGGAGGGAGGGAGGGAGGGAGGGAGGGAGGGAGGGAGGGAGGGAGGGAGGATGTGAGAGAGATGGAGAACGAGAAAGAGAGAGAGAGAGAAACAAACCACTTTAGTTCCCTCTCCTGTCTGTCTGAGGTGTGTCGCCACCCACACCATGCTAACGGTGTCTTATAAGAGAGCAGATTAAGGGCTGCATCCCAAATGCTTCCCTACTCTCTCGATACTGAACTACTTTTGACCAGAACCCCCATGACATTTGGGACCCTGTGTCTATTTCTGCATTCACCAGGCCCCCTCTCCACCGGCCACCAGATAACCACCCTACCCCCTTATCCTCCCCCAAGTGGCACTTCAAATTTAATTAGTATGTTGCCGTTTAAAGCTATTAATATTCATCGAATTGGCATTTTGCACTAATGCAAATGAAGCCAGATGGAGGGCTCGTTTCAGACCCGGCTATGGGCTTCTTTCTGGAGATGAAACGTGTCTCTCACCTTTACTAATATTCTGATATATAATATATAAACCTGAGCAGAAAGAAGAAAAATGAGGAGTATCGTTATCACGGTTTGAGTTTCTCCTTTGGGAGCGGAGAGGGGAAGGGCAGAGCAGGGCAGAGGAGAGGAGAGGAGAGGGAGAGGAGAGGGAGGAGAGGGCAGAGGGCAGAGGAGAGGAGAGGAGGAGAGAGGAGAGGAGAGGAGAGGGGGGCAGAGGAGGAGGAGAGGAGAGGGAGAGCAGGGCAGAGGAGAGGAGAGGAGAGGAGAGGGAGAGGAGGGGAGGGCAGAGCAGGGCAGAGGAGAGGAGAGGAGAGGAGAGGAGAGGAGAGGAGAGGGAGAGGGGAGGGGAGGGGAGGGGAGGGCAGAGCAGGGCAGAGGAGAGGAGAGGAGAGGAGAGGAGAGGAGAGGAGAGGAGAGGAGAGGAGAGGAGAGGAGAGGAGAGGGAGAGGGCAGAGCAGGGCAGCGGAGAGGGAGGAGAGGAGAGGAGAGGAGAGGAGAGGAGAGGAGAGGAGAGGAGAGGAGAGGAGAGGAGAGGAGAGGAGAGGAGAGGAAGAGAAGAGAATGCGAGAACCTTAGAGCACTCAAGACGTGCTCCCTGTTGGACCAATTACTACTTGAGCCAGAAGTTCTCCAGGACCTCGGCTCCTACACTTATCCCAGACAGAACGAAGAGGTATTGTTCATATAGTTTAATACCCGGATCCCATCTCTCTCTTTTTTTCCTCCTGTCCATTCACATCTCTGTAATAAGAGGCGCAGGATGACGTCACAGATCCTCTTAGACTTGTCATGACCTCTGGGACCTTTATGTCCACAACTCTCCACCCAGAAACAGGAAATAGGTTTTTTATTTTTTATATATATATAATATATATGTTCATTATACCCTTCTCCTGGGTATCTAAATATGATCGAGGTTACTCTTAGACTTCCCATGACGAACATAACATTTCGCTACACTCGCATTTAACATCTGCTAACCATGTGTATGTGACAAATAAAATGTGATTTGATTTGAACATCTTAATGTCCTATAACGAAGGATAGTTTAATTCATTGTGGATATGGGACATTTTGACATGTGACACCGATCTCATGTCACTGTGTAGCGTTGTTGGCAGGACGTTGTGAATCGGTTTCAAGTGCCTGTGTTTCCTGTTGCCACGCAGGACAACCTTTGCCCTTGCGACCCCAGGCTCCTCGCTAAGGCGAAACGCTACGTCACACGTACAGCTGTTAGTTTCCTCTCCGTCTGATTGGTCCAGAAACCGATGGGTTGGGCCAGAGTGGTCGGAGAAGGTTAGGACATTCTTCGTTGGGCTTTGACACTCTGATTGGTCCAGAAACCGATGGGTTGGGCTTTGACACTCTTATTGGTCCAGAAACCGATGGGTTGGGCTTTGACACTCTGAATGGTCCAGAAACCGATGGGTTGGGCTTTGACACTCTGATTGGTCCAGAAACCGATGGGTTGGGCTTTGACACTCTGATGGTCCAGAAACCGATGGGTTGGGCTTTGACACTCTGATTGGTCCAGAAACCGATGGGTTGGGCTTTGACACTCTGATTGGTCCAGAAACCGATGGGTTGGGCTTTGACACTCTTATTGGTCCAGAAACCGATGGGTTGGGCTTTGACACTCTGATTGGTCCAGAAACCGATGGGTTGGGCTTTGACACTCTGATTGGTCCAGAAACCGATGGGTTGGGCTTTGACACTCTGATTGGTTTCAGATGATTCGAATCGCTGAGGACTTTGGTTCGTACGACCTCTCGTGACCCTTGTTTACCACAAACCGACTTCACCGATAGCAGACTCGGACTCACGAACGTAGCGAATGACAGAGCAGCGGTAGAATTCAGTAGTGTGAGTCGTCAGGATGAGCCAACCTTGACTCTCGAATCGAACTCAACACATCAACTCATATGCCTTGTTCATTTGTCATCGTTCATTTGTCTTAGAATCTGTGGTGGTTCTATGACAGGTATTAGTGAGTTTTGACTGTTCTATGACAGGTATTAGTGTCTTATGACTGTTCTATGACAGGTATTAGTGAGTTTTGACTGTTCTATGACAGGTATTAGTGTCTTATGACTGTTCTATGACAGGTATTAGTGACGTATGACTGTTCTATGACAGGTATTAGTGTCTTATGACTGTTCTATGACAGGTATTAGTGACGTATGACTGTTCTATGACAGGTATTAGTGTCTTATGACTGTTCTATGACAGGTATTAGTGACGTAGGACTGTTCTATGACAGGTATTAGTGTCTTATGACTGTTCTATGACAGGTATTAGTGACGTAGGACTGTTCTATGACAGGTATTAGTGTCTTATGACTGTTCTATGACAGGTATTCGTGACTTATGACTGTTCTATGACAGGTATTAGTGTCTTATGACTGTTCTATGACAGGTATTAGTGAGTTATGACTGTTCTATGACAGGTATTAGTGAGTTAGGACTGTTCTATGACAGGTATTAGTGTCTTATGACTGTTCTATGACCCTCGTATCAACCTGATATCACGTGACCTTCACCTGGAACCATGGCTGCGTCGCAGATGGTAACCTATTCTCTATGTGATAGGAGACAGAGATACTCAACACCACCACAGCAGCACTGATAGGAGACAGAGATACTCAACACCACCACAGCAGCACTGATAGGAGACAGAGATACTCAACACCACCACAGCAGCACTGATAGGAGACAGAGATACTCAACAACACCACAGCAGCACTGATAGGAGACAGAGATACTCAACACCACCACAGCAGCACTGATAGGAGACAGAGATACTCAACACCACCACAGCAGCACTGATAGGAGACAGAGATACTCAACACCACCACAGCAGCACTGATAGGAGACAGAGATACTCAACACCACCACAGCAGCACTGATAGGAGACAGAGATACTCAACACCACCACAGCAGCACTGATAGGAGACAGAGATACTCAACACCACCACAGCAGCACTGATAGGAGACAGAGATACTCAACACCACCACAGCAGCACTGATAGGAGACAGAGATACTCAACACCACCACAGCAGTACCGGAAACGTTCTCAAACCGGTTGGACATCGGGAACGTTCTCAAACCGGTTGGACATCGGGAACGTTCTCAAACCGGTTGGACATCGGGAACGTTCTCAAACCGGTTGGACATCGGGAACGTTCTCAAACCGGTTGGACATCGGGAACGTTCTCAAACCGGTTGGACATCGGGAACGTTCTCAAACCGGTTGGACATCGGGAACGTTCTCAAACCGGTTGGACATCGGGAACGTTCTCAAACCGGTTGGACATCGGGAACGTTCTCAAACCGGTTGGACATCGGGAACGTTCTCAAACCGGTTGGACATCGGGAACGTTCTCAAACCGGTTGGACATCGGGAACGTTCTCAAACCGGTTGGACATCGGGAACGTTCTCAAACCGGTTGGACATTGGGAACGTTCTCAAACCGGTTGGACATCGGGAACGTTCTCAAACCGGTTGGACATCGGGAACGTTCTCAAACCGGTTGGACATCGGGAACGTTCTCAAACCGGTTGGACATCGGGAACGTTCTCAAACCGGTTGGACATCGGAAACGTTCTCAAATAATTCAGTGAACGTTTAAGAAACGTTTTTTTTTGTGGGAAATTTTCAATAGTTCAGTATTAACGTTTTTCTGCCCATTTCCTCAAAGTTATATTTAGAATCATGTCATCAGATCATTAAGAAAACTTTCCATTTAAAAAATTTAAAAATTAAAAATAAATATTAGTAATGTTCAAAGAACGTTTTAATAATGTTATTCTTTTTTTGTTGTTAAACCTATAAGTTCTCAGCATCAACACAACTCTCTCTATTCTCTCTATGTTTAAGGGTGTTGAGGTGTGTTGCTCGCGCCCACTAATTGGCCACACTTGCTCTTAAGGACTGCTAGTTTCCTTTTTGAAACATGGTCTGTTTGAATAAACTAAAAGGAACAGCTTTT
>NW_026287608.1:52500-57500 GCF_023373465.1 Oncorhynchus keta | reverse complement strand
GAACACCAGGTGATGTCTTGGTATTGAGTGTTATGGAATGACTCCCTGAACACCAGGTGATGTCTTGGTATTGAGTGTTATGGAATGACTCCCTGAACACCAGGTGATGTCTTGGTATTGAGTGTTATGGAATGACTCCCTGAACACCAGGTGATGTCTTGGTATTCATGTGGTGTATTATCCTTGATCCCAAGAACAAAGAAACAACTTCAGTTGAACTCAACCTACCGAGGTGGATCCGGTATAAAGGAATCTGCACAAGTACAAACATTATATAGAATTAGACCGAGACCTGATAGTGGTGCTGGTCAGGCTTTTCAGTTATAAGCCGAAGACAATCTCCTCACCCCACCAGTCACCCTCCTCTCTTTCTTCTCCTCCCTTCTCTCCTCTCCTCTCCACTCTACTCCTCCTCTCCTCTCCTCTCTCTCTCCTTTCCCCTTCATTCCTCTTCTCCTCTCATCCCCTTCTCTCCTCTCCTCTCCTCTCCACTCTACTCCTCCTCTCCTCTTCTCTCCCCTCCTCTACTGTCCTCTCCTCTCCTCTCTTCTCCTTTCCCCTTAATTCCTCTCCTCCTCTCCTCTCCTCCTCTCCTCCCTTCCCCTCCTCCCCTCCCTCATCCCCTCCTCCCCTCCCCTTCCCCCTCCTCATCTCTTTTCCTCTCTTATTCTCCCCTCTCCTCTATCTTCCCCTACTGTTATCTCTTCCTCTCCTTTCCTTTCCTTTCCTTTCCTGTCCTCTTATCTTCTCCTCCTCCCTGTCCTCTTCTCTCCTCTCCTCTCCCTCCCCTCCCCTCCCCTCCTCACCTCTCCTCCCCCTCCCCTCCTCTCCCCCCTCCCCCCTCCCCTCCTCTCCTCTCCTATCCTATCCTCTCCTCTTCTCTCCCTCCCTCTCCTGTCCTCTCCTGTCCTGTCCTGTCCTGTCCTCTCCTGTCCTGTCCTCTCCTCTCCTCTCTCTCCTCTCATCTCATCTCCTCTCCTCTCCTCTTCTCTTCTCTTCTCTTCTCTCCTCTTCTCTCCTCTCATCTCCTGTCATCTCCTCTTCTCTCCTGTCCTCTCCTCTCCTGTCCTCTTCTCTCCCCTCCTCTCGTGTCCTCTTCTCTCCTGTCCTCTCCTCTCCTGTCCTCTTCTCTCCCCTCCTCTCCTTTCCTCTCCTCTCCTGTCCTCTTCTCTCCTCAGCACCCAGCTGTTCTAAATATACAACAGACTGTCAACAAATTGCACCACGTCTCCATGACAATGGTCAGATGGGAGATTCTGAAGCAGCCATCCCGTCGCACTCCAAAATATTATCAGGCAGAAAGACAGACAGCAAGACAAGACAAGACAAGACAAGACAGCCAGGCAGGCAGACAGGCAGACAGGCAGACAGACAGACAGACAGACGGACGGACGGACGGACGGACGGACGGACAGACAGACAGACGGGCAGGGCGGACGGACGGACGGAGACGACGGACGGACGGAGACAGACAGACAGACAGACAGACAGACAGACAGACAGACAGACAGACAGACATTTCCACCTCGGTGGTGTGCACCAAACATCTCATTTCCTTCCCACGGGCACAGTTGCAATATGTCCCTTATACACTCCCACCCCCTCCTCTACCTCTCATTCCCTCTTTCCCTCTCTCTCTCCCTCCCTCCTTCTCTCTGTCCCTCATCCTCTACCTCTCATTCCCTCTTTCCCTCTCTCCCTCCCCCTCCACCCCCATCATCTACCTCTCATTCCTTCTTTCCCTCTCTCTCTCTCCTCCCTCCTTCTTTCTCCCCCTCCTCTAACTCTCATTCCCTCTTTCCCTCTCTCCCTCCCTCCATCCTTCTCCCCCCTCCCCTCCTCTACCTCCCCCTCCTCTACCTCTTCCCCCACTCATCTACCCCCTACATCTCCCCAGGGGTGCATCTATACCTCTACCTCTCCACAGGGGGTACATCTATTAACTCTACCTCTCCCCCCTCCTCTACCTCTCCCCAGGGGGTACATCTATTCCTCTACCTCTCCCCCCTCCTCTACCTCTCCCCAGAGGGTGCATCTATACCTCTACCTCTCCCCCCTCCTCTACCTCTCCCCAGGGGGTGCATCTATTCCTCTACCTCTCCCCAGGGGGTGCATCTATACCTCTACCTCTCCCCCCTCCTCTACCTCTCCCCAGGGGGTGCATCTATTCCTCTACCTCTCCCCAGGGGGTGCATCTATTCCTCTACCTCTCCCCAGGGGGTGCACCTATTCCTCTACCTCTCCCCAGGGTGCCTCCTCTACCTCTTCCCCAGGGGTGCATCTATTCCTCTACCTCTCCCCAGGGGGTGCATCTATTCCTCTACCTCTCCCCAGGGGTGCATCTATTCCTCTACCTCTCCCCAGGGGGTGCATCTATTCCTCTACCTCTCCCCAGGGGGTGCATCTATTCCTCTACCTCTCCCCAGGGGGTGCATCTATTCCTCTACCTCTTCCCAGGGGGTGCATCTATTCCTCTACCTCTCCCCAGGGGGTGCATCTATTCCTCTACCTCTCCCCAGGGGGTGCATCTATACCTCTACCTCTCCCCAGGGGGTGCATCTATTCCTCTACCTCTCCCCAGGGGGTGCATCTATTCCTCTACCTCTCCCCAGGGGGTGCATCTATTCCTCTACCTCTTCCCAGGGGGTGCATCTATTCCTCTACCTCTCCCCAGGGGGTGCATCTATTCCTCTACCTCTCCCCAGGGGTGCATCTATTCCTCTACCTCTTCCCAGGGGGTGCATCTATTCCTCTACCTCTCCCCAGGGGTGCATCTATTCCTCTACCTCTTCCCAGGGGGTGCATCTATTCCTCTACCTCTCCCCAGGGGGTGCATCTATTCCTCTACCTCTCCCCAGGGGGTGCATCTATTCCTCTACCTCTCCCCAGGGGGTGCATCTATTCCTCTACCTCTCCCCAGGGGGTGCATCTATTCCTCTACCTCTCCCCAGGGGGTGCATCTATTCCTCTACCTCTTCCCAGGGGGTGCATCTATTCCTCTACCTCTCCCCAGGGGTGCATCTATTCCTCTACCTCTCCCCAGGGGGTGCATCTATTCCTCTACCTCTCCCCAGGGGGTGCATCTATACCTCTACCTCTCCCCAGGGGTGCATCTATTCCTCTACCTCTCCCCAGGGGTGCATCTATACCTCTACCTCTCCCCAGGGGTGCATCTATTCCTCTACCTCTTTCCAGGGGTGCATCTATTCCTCTACCTCTTCACAGGGGGTGCATCTATTCCTCTACCTCTCCCCAGGGGGTGCATCTATTCCTCTACCTCTCCCCAGGGGGTGCATCTATTCCTCTACCTCTCCCCAGGGGTGCATCTATTCCTCTACCTCTTCCCAGGGGGTGCATCTATTCCTCTACCTCTCCCCAGGGGGTGCATCTATTCCTCTACCTCTCCCCAGGGGGTGCATCTATTCCTCTACCTCTCCCCAGGGGGTGCATCTATTCCTCTACCTCTCCCCAGGGGGTGCATCTATTCCTCTACCTCTCCCCAGGGGGTGCATCTATTCCTCTACCTCTCCCCAGGGGGTGCATCTATACCTCTACCTCTCCCCCCTCCTCGTGTGTGTGTGGAGGGAGGAAGGGAGGGGGGGAGGGGGTAGGATGAGATGGAAGTGATGTGGTGTGGAGTGAATGGATGGTGTGACGGTGTGATGGTGTGTGGGAGCGGTGGTTTGGGGAGGCGGGATCCATCTGGTCCGGGGGTTTGAGGCAGAGTGTAATTAGGTGTGAAGTGATGTGTTGAGGGTGTGTGTGTGTTTGTGCGTGTGAGAGAGAGAGAGAGAGAGAGAGAGAGAGAGAGAGAGAGGGAGGAGGGAGAGTTTTCTTACTCTCCCTCCATCTCTCCCCTTCCTCCCTCCATCCATCCATCCCTCCTTCCATCCCTCCATCCATCTCTCCCTTCCTCCCTCCCTCCCTCCATCCATCTCTCCCTCCCTCCCTCCATCCATCCATCTCTCCCTCCATCCCTCCATCCATCCATCCATCTCTCCCTCCATCCCTCCATCCATCTCTCCCTCCCTCCATCCCTCCATCCATCTCTCCCTCCCTCCCACCCTCCATCCATCCCTTCCTCCCTCCATCTCTCCCTCCATCCCTCCATCCATCTATTCAGTCCTTCCTCCCTCCCTCCATCCCTCCCTCCATCCCTCCATCCATCTCTCCCTCCAATCCTCGCTCCATCCCTCCCTCCATCCCTCCATCCATCTCTCCCTCCATCCCTCCATCCATCTCTCCCTCCCTCCATTCCTCCCTCTCTCCCCTCCACAGCGTGCCTATGTTTGTTTGTGGTAGTTCTGTTATTTTTGGCCCCTAACTGCCACAGCTCAACCCACCGCCTCCTCCAGACCCTGGTACCCTTCCTCTGACCACTTCCCTCCCTCCTCTAGACTCTGGTTCCCTTCCTCTGACCACTTCCCTCCCTCCCTCCTCTAGACTCTGGTTCCCTTGCTCTGACCACTCCCTCCCTCCCTCCTCTAGACTCTGGTACCCTTCCTCTGACCACTCCCTCCCTCCCTCCTCTAGACTCTGGTACCCTTCCTCTGACCACTTCCCTCCCTCCTCTAGACTCTGGTACCCTTCCTCTGACCACTCTCTCCCTCCCTCCTCTAGACCCTGGTACCCTTCCTCTGACCACTCCCTCCCTCCCTCCTCTAGACCCTGGTACCCTTCCTCTGACCACTCATTCCCTCCCTCCTCTAGTCTCTGGTACCCTACCTCTGACCACTCTCTCCCTCCCTCCTCTAGATTCTGGTACCCTTTTTCTGATCACTCCCTCCCTCCTCTAGACCCTGGTACCCTTCCTCTGACCACTCACTCCCTCCCTCCTCTAGACTCTGGTACCCTACCTCTGACCACTCTCTCCCTCCGTCCTCTAGACCCTGGTACCCTTCCTCTGACCACTCCCTCCCTCCCTCCTCT
Source organism: Oncorhynchus keta (assembly GCF_023373465.1). Classification (NCBI taxonomy): domain Eukaryota; kingdom Metazoa; phylum Chordata; class Actinopteri; order Salmoniformes; family Salmonidae; genus Oncorhynchus; species Oncorhynchus keta. The sequence goes on along the minus strand of NW_026287608.1, from coordinate 52,571 downwards.
AGACTCTGGTTCCCTTCCTCTGACCACTTCCCTCCCTCCCTCCTCTAGACTCTGGTACCCTTCCTCTGACC
>NW_026287608.1:42500-45000 GCF_023373465.1 Oncorhynchus keta | reverse complement strand
CACACTTTTGTCCAGAGCCCGCCAGAAGTAGTGCACGATATAGGGAATAGGTTGCCATTTGAGAGGTAACCTGGGAGCGCAGTTAAATGAAGGGCACAGAAGGCAGCAGATTTACGGCTGATGGATGTAGTGCTGCTAGGTCCTAGGGCTGATGGATGTAGTGCTGCTAGGTCCTAGGGCTGATGGATGTAGTGCTGCTAGGTCCTAGGGCTGATGGATGAAGTGTTGCTAGGTCCTAGGGCTGATGGATGTAGTGCTGCTAGGTCCTAGGGCTGATGGATGTAGTGTTGCTAGGACCTAGGGCTGATGGATATAGTGCTGCTAGGTCCTAGGGCTGATGGATGTAGTGCTGCTAGGTCCTAGGGCTGATGGATGTAGTGCTGCTGGTCCTAGGGCTGATGGATGTAGTGCTGCTAGGTCCTAGGGCTGATGGATGTAGTGCTGCTAGGTCCTAGGGCTGATGGATGTCATGCTGCTAGGTCCTAGGGCTGATGGATGTAGTGCTGCTAGGTCCTAGGGCTGATGGATGTAGTGCTGCTCATCTAGGGCTGATGGATGTAGTGCTGCTACCTGGGCTGATGGATGTAGTGCTGCTAGGTCCTAGGGCTGATGGATGTAGTGCTGCTGGTCCTAGGGCTGATGGATGTAGTGCTGCTAGGTCCTAGGGCTGATGGATGTAGTGCTGCTAGGTCCTAGGGCTGATGGATGTAGTGCTACTAGGTCCTAAGGCTGATGGATGTAGTGCTGCTAGGTCCTAGGGCTGATGGATGTAGTGCTGCTAGGTCCTAGGGCTGATGGATGGTGCTGCTAGGTCCTAGGGCTGATGGATGTAGTGCTGCTAGGTCCTAGGGCTGATGGATGTAGTGCTGCTAGGTCCTAGGGCTGATGGATGTAGTGCTGCTAGGACCGCGGGCTGATGGATGTAGTGCTGCTAGGTCCTAGGGCTGATGGATGTAGTGCTGCTAGGTCCTAGGGCTGATGGATGTAGTGCTGCTAGGTCCTAGGGCTGATGGATGTAGTGCTGCTAGGTCCTAGGGCTGATGGATGTAGTGCTGCTAGGTCCTAGGGCTGATGGATGTAGTGCTGCTAGGACCGCGGGCTGATGGATGTAGTGCTGCTAGGTCCTAGGGCTGATGGATGTAGTGCTGCTAGGTCCTAGGGCTGATGGATGTAGTGCTGCTAGGTCCTAGGGCTGATGGATGTAGTGCTGCTAGGTCCTAGGGCTGATGGATGTAGTGTTGCTAGGACCTAGGGCTGATGGATGTAGTGCTGCTAGGTCCTAGGGCTGATGGATGTAGTGCTGCTAGGTCCTAGGGCTGATGGATGTAGTGCTGCTAGGTCCTAGGGCTGATGGATGTAGTGCTGCTAGGTCCTAGGGCTGATGGATGTAGTGCTGCTAGGTCCTAGGGCTGATGGATGTAGTGCTGCTAGGTCCTAGGGCTGATGGATGTAGTGCTGCTAGGTCCTAGGGCTGATGGATGTAGTGCTGCTAGGTCCTAGGGCTGATGGATGTAGTGCTGCTAGGTCCTAGGGCTGATGGATGTAGTGCTGCTAGGTCCTAGGGCTGATGGATGTAGTGCTGCTAGGTCCTAGGGCTGATGGATGTAGTGCTGCTAGGCCCTAGGGCTGATGGATGTAGTGCTGCTAGGTCCTAGGGCTGATGGATGTAGTGCTGCTAGGTCCTAGGGCTGATGGATGTAGTGCTGCTAGGTCCTAGGGCTGATGGATATAGTGCTGCTAGGTCCTAGGGCTGATGGATGTAGTGCTGCTAGGTCCTAGGGCTGATGGATGTAGTGCTGCTAGGTCCTAGGGCTGATGGATGTAGTGCTGCTAGGTCCTAGGGCTGATGGATGTAGTGCTGCTAGGTCCTAGGGCTGATGGATGTAGTGCTGCTAGGTCCTAGGGCTGATGGATGTAGTGCTGCTAGGTCCTAGGGCTGATGGATGTAGTGCTGCTAGGTCCAGGGCTGATGGATGTAGTGCTGCTAGGACCTAGGGCTGATGGATGTAGTGCTGCTAGGTCCTAGGGCTGATGGATGTAGTGTTGCTAGGTCCTAGGGCTGATGGATGTAGTGCTGCTAGGTCCTAGGGCTGATGGATGTAGTGTTGCTAGGTCCTAGGGCTGATGGATGTAGTGCTGCTGGTCCTAGGGCTGATGGATGTAGTGTAAATAGGGCTGATGGATGGTTGATAGGTCCTAGGGCTGATGGATGTAAATAGGTCCTAGGGGTTGATGGATGTAGTGCTGCTAGGGTCCTAGGGCTGGTCTGAGACATGTACACACACACACACACACTCACACACACTCACACACACGCACACACACACAAACACAAACACACACACGCACACACACACAAACACAAACACACACACACAGACACACAGACACACACACATACGATTACAGGGTGGGTTGAGGGTAACTACAGTATATATCAGTGGGTTGAGGGTAACTACAGTAAATATCAGTGGGTTGAGGGTAACTACAGTAAATATCA
>NW_026287608.1:27500-30000 GCF_023373465.1 Oncorhynchus keta | reverse complement strand
GGAAAAGGGTGTCATTTGGGAGGAAGCCGGTGTAATCTCCGAGTCTCAGAGGGCTTTAGGTCTGATGGAAACAGAAAACACCTATTTTACAGGTATGTCTTCGTGACCTTTCTACACCCCTCCCTCCCTCCCTCCTCCCTCCTCCATCTCTCCTTCCTTCCTCCCTCCCTCCCTCCCTCCCTCCCTCCCTCCCTCCCTCCCTCCCTCCCTCTTCCATCTCTCCTTCCTCCCTCTCTCTCTCTCTCTCTCTCTCTCTCTCTCTCTCTCTCTCTCTCTCTCTCTCTCTCTCTCTCTCTCTCTCTCTCTCTCTCTCTCTCTCTCTCTCTCTCTCTCTCCTCTCTCTCTCTCTCCCCTCCTCCCTCCCTCCCTCCCTCCCCTCCCCTCCCCTCCTCCCATCTCTCCCTCCGTCCCCTCCCTCCCTCCCCCTCCCTCCCTCCCTCCTCCTCCACCTCTCCTTCCTTCCCTCCCTCTCTCTCCCTCCCTCCCTCCCCTCCCCCTCCCTCCCCTCCCTCCCTCCCTCCTTCCTTCCTTCCTTCCTTCCTTCCTTCCCTTCCCTCCCTCCCTCCCTCCCTCCCTCCCTCCCCTCCATCCCTCCTTCCTTCCTTCCTTCTTTCCTTCCCTCCCTCCCTCCCTCCCTCCCTCCCTCCCTCCCTCCCTCCCTCCCTCCCTCCCTCTCCTCCCCTCCCTCTCTCCCTCCCTCCCTCCTTCCTTCCTTCCCTCCCTCCCCCAGAGAGATGGGGTCGGGGGTTAGGGAGAAGTGAAGGTAAGTTGGAGAGAGAGAGAGATAGCGAGAGTGTGCCTCTATACACATCAGCTACTACAGAGACTGATATGACTCAACACTATACACATCAGCTACTACAGAGACTGATATGACTCAACACTATACACGTCAGCTACTACAGAGACTGAAATGACTCAACACTATACACATCAGCTACTACAGAGACTGAAATGACTCAAAACGAAACGAAGAGCTGCAGTTAGTTTCAGAGTGGGTGTCAAGGAATAAGTTAGTCCTTAAATATTTATAAAACTATGAAGTAACACAAACATTGGCACAGACAAACAAGCGCACGCACACACACACACACACACACACACACACACACACACACACACACACACACACACACACACACACACACACACACACACACACACACACACACACACACACACACACACACACGCACGCACGCACACATACGCACACACACACTATAACATACGCACTGTACACACACATGGATTTAGTAGTGTAGATATGTGGTAGTGGTGGAGTAGGGGCCTGAGGGGAACACAGTGTGTTGTGAAATCTGTGAATGTTTTGTGATGTTTTTTTCTTAATTGTATAAACTGCTTTAATTTTTCTGGACCCCAGGAAGAGTTGCTGGTGCCTTGGCAGGAACTAATGGGGATCCATAATAAACCCCAGGAAGAGTAGCTGCTGGCTTGGGAGAACTAATGGGGATCCTTAATAAACCCCAGGAAGAGTAGCTGCTGGCTTGGGCCAGGAACTAATGGGGATCCTTAATAAACCCCAGGAAGAGTAGCTGCTGGCTTGGGCAGGAACTAATGGGGATCCTTAATAAACCCCAGGAAGAGTAGCTGCTGGCTTGGGCAGGAACTAATGGGGATCCTTAATAAACCCCAGGAAGAGTAGCTGCTGGCTTGGGCAGGAACTAATGGGGATCCTTAATAAACCCCAGGAAGAGTAGCTGCTGGCTTGGGCAGGAAACTAATGGGGATCCTTAATAAACCCCAGGAAGAGTAACTGCTGCCTTGGCAGGAACTAATGGGGATCAATAATAAACCCCAGGAAGAGTAGCTGCTGCTTTGCCAGGATCCATAATGAATACAAATACAAAGGACCCCCCAAACTGAGCCAAAAAGTTAGAAGCACAGAATCATCTAGAATGACATTGTATGCTGTAGCATTAAAAAGATGTCCATTCACTGGAACTAAGGGTCTAGTCCATTCACTGGAACCATGAAAACGACCTCAGACCATTATTCATCCTCCACCAAACTTTACAGTCTGCATTTTGCTTAGGGGCAGGTAGCCGTTCTCTGGCATCCGCCAGACCCAGATGTGTCCGTCAGACTGCCAGATGGTGAAGCGTGATTCATATCTCCAGAGAGCGCGTTTCAACTGCTCCAGAGTCATGTAATGGCGGTGAGTTTTACACCACTCCAGCCGACGCTTGGCATTGCACATGTTGATCTTGGGCTTGTGCGCGGCCATGGAAACCCATTTCCTGATGCTCCCGATGAACAGTTCGGGACGTTGCTTCCCAGATGGCACTTTGGAACTCAGTAGTGAGTGTTGCAACCCGAGGACAGACCATTTTTTACGCGCTACACGTTTCAGCACTCGACAGTCCCGTTCTGTGAGCTTTTTGTGGCCTACCACTTCGCAGGCTGAGCCGTTGTTGCTCCGAGATGTCCCCACTTCACAATAACAGCACTTACAGTTGACCGGGGGGCAGCTCTAGCG
>NW_026287608.1:15000-22500 GCF_023373465.1 Oncorhynchus keta | reverse complement strand
AAGAGATACCCCAATGAGAGAAGAGAACATCAGACAAGAGATACCCCAATGAGAGAAGAAGAGAACATCAGACAAGAGACACCCCAATGAGAGAAGAGAACATCAGACAAGAGATACCCCAATGAGAGAAGAGAACATCAGACAAGAGATACCCCAATGAGAGAAGAAGAGAACATCAGACAAGAGATACCCCAATGAGAGAAGAAGAGAACATCAGACAAGAGACACCCCAATGAGAGAAGAAGAGAACATCAGACAAGAGATACCCCAATGAGAGAAGAAGAGAACATCAGACAAGAGATACCTCAATGAGAGAAGAAGAGAACATCAGACAAGAGATACCCCAATGAGAGAAGAAGAGAACATCAGACAAGAGATACCCCAATGAGAGAAGAAGAGAACATCAGACAAGAGACACCCCAATTAGAGTTGAAGAGAACATCAGACAAGAGACACCCCAATTAGAGTTGAAGAGAACATCAGACAAGAGACACCCCAATGAGAGAAGAAGAGAACATCAGACAAGAGATACCCCAATTAGAGTTGAAGAGAACATCAGACAAGAGATACCCCAATGAGAGAAGAAGAGAACATCAGACAAGAGATACCCCAATGAGAGAAGAAGAGAACATCAGACAAGAGACACCCCAATGAGAGAAGAAGAGAACATCAGACAAGAGACACCCCAATGAGAGAAGAAGAGAACATCAGACAAGAGACACCCCAATGAGAGAAGAAGAGAACATCAGACAAGAGATACCCCAATGAGAGAAGAAGAGAACATCAGACAAGAGACACCCCAATGAGAGAAGAAGAGAACATCAGACAAGAGACACCCCAATGAGAGAAGAAGAGAACATCAGACAAGAGATACCCCAATGAGAGAAGAAGAGAACATCAGACAAGAGATACCCCAATGAGAGAAGAAGAGAACATCAGACAAGAGATACCCCAATGAGAGAAGAAGAGAACATCAGACAAGAGATACCCCAATGAGAGAAGAAGAGAACATCAGACAAGAGATACCCCAATGAGAGAAGAGAACATCAGACAAGAGACACCCCAATGAGAGAAGAAGAGAACATCAGACAAGAGATACCCCAATGAGAGAAGAAGAGAACATCAGACAAGAGATACCCCAATGAGAGAAGAAGAGAACATCAGACAAGAGATACCCCAATGAGAGAAGAAGAGAACATCAGACAAGAGATACCCCAATGAGAGAAGAAGAGAACATCAGACAAGAGATACCTCAATGAGAGAAGAAGAGAACATCAGACAAGAGATACCCCAATGAGAGAAGAAGAGAACATCAGACAAGAGATACCCCAATGAGAGAAGAAGAGAACATCAGACAAGAGATACCCCAATGAGAGAAGAAGAGAACATCAGACAAGAGATACCCCAATGAGAGAAGAAGAGAACATCAGACAAGAGATACCCCAATGAGAGAAGAAGAGAACATCAGACAAGAGATACCCCAATGAGAGAAGAAGAGAACATCAGACAAGAGACACCCCAATGAGAGAAGAAGAGAACATCAGACAAGAGACACCCCAATGAGAGAAGAGAACATCAGACAAGAGACACCCCAATGAGAGAAGAAGAGAACATCAGACAAGAGACACCCCAATGAGAGAAGAGAACATCAGACAAGAGACACCCCAATGAGAGAAGAAGAGAACATCAGACAAGAGATACCCCAATGAGAGAAGAAGAGAACATCAGACAAGAGACACCCCAATGAGAGAAGAAGAGAACATCAGACAGGAGACACCCCAATGAGAGAAGAAGAGAACATCAGACAAGAGATACCCCAATGAGAGAAGAGGAGAACATCAGACAAGAGATACCTCAATGAGAGAAGAAGAGAACATCAGACAAGAGATACCCCAATGAGAGAAGAAGAGAACATCAGACAAGAGATACCCCAATGAGAGAAGAAGAGAACATCAGACAAGAGACACCCCAATTAGAGTTGAAGAGAACATCAGACAAGAGACACCCCAATTAGAGTTGAAGAGAACATCAGACAAGAGACACCCCAATGAGAGAAGAAGAGAACATCAGATAAGAGATACCCCAATTAGAGTTGAAGAGAACATCAGACAAGAGATACCCCAATGAGAGAAGAAGAGAACATCAGACAAGAGATACCCCAATGAGAGAAGAAGAGAACATCAGACAAGAGACACCCCAATGAGAGAAGAAGAGAACATCAGACAAGAGACACCCCAATGAGAGAAGAGAACATCAGACAAGAGACACCCCAATGAGAGAAGAAGAGAACATCAGACAAGAGACACCCCAATGAGAGAAGAGAAACATCAGACAAGAGACACCCCAATGAGAGAAGAAGAGAACATCAGACAAGAGATACCCCAATGAGAGAAGAAGAGAACATCAGACAAGAGACACCCCAATGAGAGAAGAAGAGAACATCAGACAGGAGACACCCCAATGAGAGAAGAAGAGAACATCAGACAAGAGATACCCCAATGAGAGAAGAAGAGAACATCAGACAAGAGATACCTCAATGAGAGAAGAAGAGAACATCAGACAAGAGATACCCCAATGAGAGAAGAAGAGAACATCAGACAAGAGATACCCCAATGAGAGAAGAAGAGAACATCAGACAAGAGACACCCCAATTAGAGTTGAAGAGAACATCAGACAAGAGACACCCCAATTAGAGTTGAAGAGAACATCAGACAAGAGACACCCCAATGAGAGAAGAAGAGAACATCAGACAAGAGATACCCCAATTAGAGTTGAAGAGAACATCAGACAAGAGATACCCCAATGAGAGAAGAAGAGAACATCAGACAAGAGATACCCCAATGAGAGAAGAAGAGAACATCAGACAAGAGACACCCCAATGAGAGAAGAAGAGAACATCAGACAAGAGAGTCACCCCAATGAGAGAAGAGAACATCAGACAAGAGACACCCCAATGAGAGAAGAAGAGAACATCAGACAAGAGATACCCCAATGAGAGAAGAAGAGAACATCAGACAAGAGACACCCCAATGAGAGAAGAGAACATCAGACAAGAGACACCCCAATGAGAGAAGAAGAGAACATCAGACAAGAGATACCCCAATGAGAGAAGAAGAGAACACCAGACAAGAGATACCCCAATGAGAGAAGAAGAGAACACCAGACAAGAGATACCCCAATGAGAGAAGAAGAGAACATCAGACAAGAGATACCCCAATGAGAGAAGAGAACATCAGACAAGAGATACCCCAATGAGAGAAGAGAACATCAGACAAGAGATACCCCAATGAGAGAAGAGAACATCAGACAAGAGATACCCCAATGAGAGAAGAGAACACCAGACAAGAGATACCCCAATGAGAGAAGAAGAGAACATCAGACAAGAGACACCCCAATGAGAGAAGAAGAGAACATCAGACAAGAGATACCCCAATGAGAGAAGAAGAGAACATCAGACAAGAGATACCCCAATGAGAGAAGAAGAGAACACCAGACAAGAGATACCCCAATGAGAGAAGAAGAGAACACCAGACAAGAGATACCCCAATGAGAGAAGAAGAGAACACCAGACAAGAGATACCCCAATGAGAGAAGAAGAGAACACCAGACAAGAGATACCCCAATGAGAGAAGAAGAGAACACCAGACAAGAGATACCCCAATGAGAGAAGAAGAGAACACCAGACAAGAGATACCCCAATGAGAGAAGAAGAGAACACCAGACAAGAGATACCCCAATGAGAGAAGAAGAGAACACCAGACAAGAGATACCCCAATGAGAGAAGAAGAGAACACCAGACAAGAGATACCCCAATGAGAGAAGAAGAGAACATCAGACAAGAGATACCCCAATGAGAGAAGAAGAGAACATCAGACAAGAGATACCCCAATGAGAGAAGAAGAGAACATCAGACAAGAGACACCCCAATGAGAGAAGAAGAGAACATCAGACAAGAGACACCCCAATGAGAGAAGAAGAGAACATCAGACAAGAGACACCCCAATGAGAGAAGAAGAGAACATCAGACAAGAGACACCCCAATGAGAGAAGAAGAGAACATCAGACAAGAGACACCCCAATGAGAGAAGAAGAGAACATCAGACAAGAGATACCCCAATGAGAGAAGAAGAGAACATCAGACAAGAGATACCCCAATGAGAGAAGAAGAGAACATCAGACAAGAGATACCCCAATGAGAGAAGAAGAGAACATCAGACAAGAGACACCCCAATTAGAGTTGAAGAGAACATCAGACAAGAGACACCCCAATTAGAGTTGAAGAGAACATCAGACAAGAGACACCCCAATGAGAGAAGAAGAGAACATCAGACAAGAGATACCCCAATTAGAGTTGAAGAGAACATCAGACAAGAGATACCCCAATGAGAGAAGAAGAGAACATCAGACAAGAGATACCCCAATGAGAGAAGAAGAGAACATCAGACAAGAGACACCCCAATGAGAGAAGAAGAGAACATCAGACAAGAGACACCCCAATGAGAGAAGAGAACATCAGACAAGAGACACCCCAATGAGAGAAGAAGAGAACATCAGACAAGAGATACCCCAATGAGAGAAGAAGAGAACATCAGACAAGAGACACCCCAATGAGAGAAGAGAACATCAGACAAGAGATACCCCAATGAGAGAAGAAGAGAACATCAGACAAGAGATACCCCAATGAGAGAAGAAGAGAACATCAGACAAGAGATACCCCAATGAGAGAAGAAGAGAACATCAGACAAGAGATACCCCAATGAGAGAAGAAGAGAACATCAGACAAGAGATACCCCAATGAGAGAAGAAGAGAACATCAGACAAGAGATACCCCAATGAGAGAAGAGAACATCAGACAAGAGATACCCCAATGAGAGAAGAAGAGAACATCAGACAAGAGATACCCCAATGAGAGAAGAAGAGAACATCAGACAAGAGACACCCCAATGAGAGAAGAAGAGAACACCAGACAAGAGACACCCCAATGAGAGAAGAAGAGAACACCAGACAAGAGATACCCCAATGAGAGAAGAAGAGAACATCAGACAAGAGATACCCCAATGAGAGAAGAAGAGAACACCAGACAAGAGATACCCCAATGAGAGAAGAAGAGAACACCAGACAAGAGATACCCCAATGAGAGAAGAAGAGAACACCAGACAAGAGATACCCCAATGAGAGAAGAAGAGAACACCAGACAAGAGATACCCCAATGAGAGAAGAAGAGAACACCAGACAAGAGATACCCCAATGAGAGAAGAAGAGAACACCAGACAAGAGATACCCCAATGAGAGAAGAAGAGAACACCAGACAAGAGATACCCCAATGAGAGAAGAAGAGAACACCAGACAAGAGATACCCCAATGAGAGAAGAAGAGAACACCAGACAAGAGATACCCCAATGAGAGAAGAAGAGAACATCAGACAAGAGATACCCCAATGAGAGAAGAAGAGAACATCAGACAAGAGATACCCCAATGAGAGAAGAAGAGAACATCAGACAAGAGACACCCCAATGAGAGAAGAAGAGAACATCAGACAAGAGATACCCCAATGAGAGAAGAAGAGAACATCAGACAAGAGACACCCCAATGAGAGAAGAAGAGAACATCAGACAAGAGATACCCCAATGAGAGAAGAAGAGAACATCAGACAAGAGATACCCCAATGAGAGAAGAAGAGAACAAAAGCAAGAAATGTGTTTTCAAAAGAGGGAAGGAGATTAGTAAGAAATAATGAGGGACCCTGGTTCACAGGTCCTATTAGTTGGTAAATTGATGAAAGGAACGAGGGACCCTGGTTCACAGGTCCTATTAGTTGGTAAATTGATGAAAGGAACGAGGGACCCTGGTTCACAGGTCCTATTAGTTGGTAAATTGATGAAAGGAACGAGGGACCCTGGTTCACCGGTCCTATTAGTTGGTAAATTGATGAAAGGAACGAGGGACCCTTGGTTCACAGGTCCTATTAGTTGGTAGTTAGAGATTCAGAGACAGCGAGAGAGACAGAGAGGAGATAAACTATAAATACAGGCAGAAGTTTACATACACCTTAGCCAAATACATTTAAACTCAGTTTTTCACAATTCCTGACATTTAATCCTTGTAAAAAATTCCCCGTCTTCGGTCAGTTAGGATCACCACTTTATTTTAATTAGGAATGTGAATAATAGTAGAGAGACTGATTTATTTCAGCTTTTATTTCTTTCACCACATTCCCAGTGGGTCAGAAGTTTACATACACTCAATTAGTATTTGGTAGCATTGCCTTTAAATTGTTTAACTTGGGTCAAACGTTTCGGGTAGCTTTCCACAAGCTTCCCACAATAAGTTGGGTGAATTTTGGCCCATTCCTCCTGACAGAGCTGGTGTAACTGAGTCAGGTTTGTAGGCCTCCTTACTCGCACATGCTTTTTCAGTTCTGCCCACAAATGTTCTATGGGATTGAGGTCAGGGCTTAGTGATGGCCACACCAATACCTTGACTTTGTTGTCCTTAAGCTATTTTGCCACAACTTTGGAAGTATGCTTGGGGTCATTGTCCATTTGGAAGACCCATTTACGACCAAGCTTTAACGGATGTCTTGAGATGTTGCTTCAAAATATCCACATAATTTTCCTCCTCATGAGGCCATCTATTTTGTGAAGTGCACCAGCCCTCCTGCAGCAAAGCACCCCCACAACATGATGCTGCCACCCCCGTTCCTCATGGTTGGGATGGTGTTCTTCAGCAAGCCTCCCCTTTTTCCTCCAAACATAACAATGGTCATTATGGCCAAACAGATCTATTTTTGTTTCATCAGACCAGAGGGCATTTCTCAAAAAAGTACGATCTTTGTCCCCATGTGCAGTTGCAAACCGTAGTCTGTCTTTTTTATGGTGGTTTTAGAGCAGTGGCTTCTTCCTTGCTGAGCGGCCTATCAGGTTATGTCGATATAGGACTTGTTTTACTGTGGGTATAGATACTTATGTACCTGTTTCCTCCAGCATCTTAACAAGGTCCTTTGCTGTTGTTCTGGGATTGATTTGCACTTTTCGCACCAAAGAACACTCATCTCTAGGACACTTCCTGAGCAGTATGATGGCTGCGTGGTCCCATGGTGTTTATACTTGCATACTATTGTATGTACAGATGAACGTGGTACCTTCATGCATTTGGAAATTGCTCCCAAGGATGAACCAGACTTGTGGAGGTCCACAATTTCTTTTACTGAGGTCTTGGCTGATTTCTTTTGATTTTCCCATGATGTCAAGCAAAGAAGCACTGAGTTTGAAGGTAGGCCTTGAAATATATTCACAGGTACACATCCAATTGACTCAAATGATGTCAATTCGCCTATCGGAAGCTTCTAAAACATGACATCATTTTCTGGAATTTTCCAAGCTGTTTAGAGGCACAGTCAACTCCATCCGAAGTGTATGTAAACCTCCGACTTCAACTGTACCTCGGCCTAAACGTCGGCACCACAGATAACTTCCACAAAGCTGTGAACGATCTGAGAGA
>NW_026287608.1:0-10000 GCF_023373465.1 Oncorhynchus keta | reverse complement strand
TCAGTCTCTACCATGAAACATCCCAGTCACTCTCTTCAGTCTCTACCATGTAACATCCCAGTCACTCTCTTCAGTCTCCTCTACCATGAAACATCCCAGTCACTCTCTTCAGTCTCTACCATGAAACATCCCAGTCACTCTCTTCAGTCTCTACCATGAAACATCCCAGTCACTCTCTTCAGTCTCCTCTACCATGAAACATCCCAGTCACTCTCTTCAGTCTCCTCTACCATGAAACATCCCAGTCACTCTGTTCAGTCTCCTCTACCATGAAACACCCCAGTCACTCTCTTCAGTCTCTACCATGAAACATCCCAGTCACTCTCTTCAGTCTCTACCATGAAACATCCCAGTCACTCTCTTCAGTCTCTACCATGAAACATCCCAGTCACTCTCTTCAGTCTCTACCATGAAACATCCCAGTCACTCTCTTCAGTCTCCTCTACCATGAAACATCCCAGTCACTCTCTTCAGTCTCCTCTACCATGAAACATCCCAGTCACTCTCTTCAGTCTCCTCTACCATGAAACATCCCAGTCACTCTCTTCAGTCTCCTCTACCATGAAACATCCCAGTCACTCTCTTCAGTCTCCTCTACCATGAAACATCCCAGTCACTCTCTTCAGTCTCCTCTACCATGAAACATCCCAGTCACTCTCTTCAGTCTCCTCTACCATGTAACATCCCAGTCACTCTCTTCAGTCTCTACCATGAAACATCCCAGTCACTCTCTTCAGTCTCCTCTACCATGAAACATCCCAGTCAATCTCTTCAGTCTCCTCTACCATGAAACATCCCAGTCACTCTCTTCAGTCTCTACCATGAAACATCCCAGTCAATCTCTTCAGTCTCCTCTACCATGAAACATCCCAGTCACTCTCTTCAGTCTCCTCTACCATGAAACATCCCAGTCACTCTCTTCAGTCTCTACCATGAAACATCCCAGTCACTCTCTTCAGTCTCCTCTACCATGGAACATCCCAGTCACTCTCTTCAGTCTCCTCTACCATGAAACATCCCAGTCACTCTCTTCAGTCTCTACCATGAAACATCCCAGTCACTCTCTTCAGTCTCCTCTACCATGAAACATCCCAGTCACTCTCTTCAGTCTCTACGATGAAACATCCCAGTCACTCCCTTCAGTCTCTAACATGAAACATCCCAGTCACTCCCTTCAGTCTCTAACATGAAACATCCCAGTCACTCTCTTCAGTCTCCTCTACCATGAAACATCCCAGTCACTCTCTTCAGTCTCCTCTACCATGAAACATCCCAGTCACTCTCTTCAGTCTCTACCATGAAACATCCCAGTCACTCTCTTCAGTCTCTACCATGTAACATCCCAGTCACTCTCTTCAGTCTCTACCATGGAACATCCCAGTCACTCTCTTCAGTCTCCTCTACCATGAAACATCCCAGTCACTCTCTTCAGTCTCTACCATGAAACATCCCAGTCACTCTCTTCAGTCTCTACCATGTAACATCCCAGTCACTCTCTTCAGTCTCTACCATGAAACATCCCAGTCACTCTCTTCAGTCTCCTCTACCATGAAACATCCCAGTCACTCTCTTCAGTCTCCTCTACCATGAAACATCCCAGTCACTCTCTTCAGTCTCTACCATGAAACATCCCAGTCACTCTCTTCAGTCTCCTCTACCATGAAACATCCCAGTCACTCTCTTCAGTCTCTACCATGAAACATCCCAGTCACTCTCTTCAGTCTCCTCTACCATGAAACATCCCAGTCACACTCTTCAGTCTCCTCTACCATGGAACATCCCAGTCACTCTCTTCAGTCTCCTCTACCATGAAACATCCCAGTCACACTCTTCAGTCTCCTCTACCATGAAACATCCCAGTCACTCTCTTCAGTCTCCTCTACCATGAAACATCCCAGTCACTCTCTTCAGTCTCCTCTACCATGAAACATCCCAGTCACTCTCTTCAGTCTCCTCTACCATGAAACATCCCAGTCACTCTCTTCAGTCTCCTCTATCATGAAACATCCCAGTCACTCTCTTCAGTCTCCTCTACCATGAAACATCCCAGTCACTCTCTTCAGTCTCTACCATGAAACATCCCAGTCACTCTCTTCAGTCTCCTCTACCATGAAACATCCCAGTCACTCTCTTCAGTCTCCTCTACCATGAAACATCCCAGTCACTCTCTTCAGTCTCCTCTACCATGTAACATCCCAGTCACTCTCTTCAGTCTCCTCTACCATAAAACATCCCAGTCACTCTCTTCAGTCTCTAACATGAAACATCCCAGTCACTCTCTTCAGTCTCCTCTACCATGAAACATCCCAGTCACTCTCTTCAGTCTCTACCCTGAAACATCCCAGTCACTCTCTTCAGTCTCTACCATGAAACATCCCAGTCACTCTCTTCAGTCTCCTCTACCATGAAACATCCCAGTCACTCTCTTCAGTCTCCTCTAACATGAAACATCCCAGTCACTCTCTTCAGTCTCTACCATGAAACATCCCAGTCACTCTCCTCAGTCTCCTCTACCATGAAACATCCCAGTCACTCTCTTCAGTCTCCTCTAACATGAAACATCCCAGTCACTCTCTTCAGTCTCTACCATGTAACATCCCAGTCACTCTCTTCAGTCTCCTCTACCATGAAACATCCCAGTCACTCTCTTCAGTCTCTACCATGAAACATCCCAGTCACTCTCTTCAGTCTCCTCTACCATGAAACATCCCAGTCACTCTCTTCAGTCTCTACCATGAAACATCCCAGTCACTCTCTTCAGTCTCCTCTACCATGAAACATCCCAGTCACTCTCTTCAGTCTCCTCTGCCATAAAACATCCCAGTCACTCTCTTCAGTCTCTACCATGAAACATCCCAGTCACTCTCTTCAGTCTCCTCTACCATAAAACATCCCAGTCACTCTCTTCAGTCTCTACCATGAAACATCCCAGTCACTCTCTTCAGTCTCTACCATGAAACATCCCAGTCACTCTCTTCAGTCTCCTCTACCATGAAACATCCCAGTCACTCCCTTCAGTCTCTAACATGAAACATCCCAGTCACTCTCTTCAGTCTCCTCTACCATAAAACATCCCAGTCACTCTCTTCAGTCTCCTCTACCATGAAACATCCCAGTCACTCTCTTCAGTCTCTACCATGTAACATCCCAGTCACTCTCTTCAGTCTCCTCTACCATGAAACATCCCAGTCACTCTCTTCAGTCTCTACCATGAAACATCCCAGTCACTCTCTTCAGTCTCTACCATGAAACATCTTAGTCACTCTCTTCAGTCTCTACCATGAAACATCCCAGTCACTCTCTTCAGTCTCCTCTACCATGAAACATCCCAGTCACTCTCTTCAGTCTCTACCATGAAACATCCCAGTCACTCTCTTCAGTCTCTACCATGAAACATCCCAGTCACTCTCTTCAGTCTCTACCATGAAACATCCCAGTCACTCTCTTCAGTCTCCTCTACCATGAAACATCTTAGCCACTCTCTTCAGTCTCTACCGTGAAACATCCCAGTCACTCTCTTCAGTCTCCTCTACCATGAAACATCCCAGTCACTCCCTTCAGTCTCTAACATGAAACATCCCAGTCACTCTCTTCAGTCTCTACCATGAAACATCCCAGTCACTCTCTTCAGTCTCTACCATGAAACATCTTAGTCACTCTCTTCAGTCTCTACCATGAAACATCCCAGTCACTCTCATCAGTCTCCTCTACCATGAAACATCCCAGTCACTCTCTTCAGTCTCCTCTACCATGGAACATCCCAGTCAGTCTCCTCAGTCTCCTCTGAGGATTGCATTTATTCAGGTGGGTTCGAAGCGACAGCCTGCTGGTAAGAAAAGCATTGAATGAGGCCCTTCCATCTAATGTCAGTAGAACACAGTCTGCTAACCCATCGTTAGGAGACTACAGGTACACACCAAATGCTAACCCATCGTGAGGAGACTACAGGTACACACCAAATGCTAACCCATCGTTAGGAGACTACAGGTACACACCAAATGCTAACCCATCGTTAGGAGACTACAGGTACACACCAAATGCTAACCCATCGTTAGGAGACTACAGGTACACACCAAATGCTAACCCATCGTTAGGAGACTACAGGTACACACCAAATGCTAACCCATCGTTAGGATACTACAGGTACACACTAAATGCTAACCCATCGTTAGGATACTACAGGTACACACTAAATGCTAACCCATCGTTAGGAGACTACAGGTACACACCAAATGCTAACCCATCGTTAGGAGACTACAGGTACACACTAAATGCTAACCCATCGTTAGGAGACTACAGGTACACACCAAATGCTAACCCATCGTTAGGAGACTACAGGTACACACCAAATGCTAACCCATCGTTAGGAGACTACAGGTACACACCAAATGCTAACCCATCGTTAGGAGACTACAGGTACACACCAAATGCTAACCCATCGTTAGGAGACTACAGGTACACACTAAATGCTAACCCATTGTTAGGAGACTACAGGTACACACCAAATGCTAACCCATCGTGAGGAGACTACAGGTACACACCAAATGCTAACCCATCGTTAGGAGACTACAGGTACACACCAAATGCTAACCCATCGTTAGGAGACTACAGGTACACACTAAATGCTAACCCATCGTTAGGAGACGACAGGTACACACCAAATGCTAACCCATCGTGAGGAGACTACAGGTACACACCAAATGCTGACCCATCGTTAGGAGACTACAGGTACACACCAAATGCTAACCCATCGTTAGGAGACTACAGGTACACACTAAATGCTAACCCATCGTTAGGAGACGACAGGTACACACCAAATGCTAACCCATCGTTAGGAGACTACAGGTACACACCAAATGCTAACCCATCGTTAGGAGACTACAGGTACACACCAAATGCTAACCCATCGTTAGGAGACTACAGGTACACACCAAATGCTAACCCATCGTTAGGAGACTACAGGTACACACCAAATGCTAACCCATTGTGAGGAGACTACAGGTACACACTAAATGCTAACCCATCGTTAGGAGACTACAGGTACACACCAAATGCTAACCCATCGTTAGGAGACTACAGGTACACACCAAATGCTAACCCATCGTTAGGATACTACAGGTACACACTAAATGCTAACCCATCGTTAGGAGACTACAGGTACACACCAAATGCTAACCCATCGTTAGGAGACTACAGGTACACACCAAATGCTAACCCATCGTTAGGAGACGACAGGTACACACCAAATGCTAACCCATCGTTAGGAGAGGACAGGTACACACCAAATGCTAACCCATCGTTAGGAGACTACAGGTACACACCAAATGCTAACCCATCGTTAGGAGACTACAGGTACACACCAAATGATAACCCATCGTTAGGAGACTACAGGTACACACCAAATGCTAACCCATCGTTAGGAGACTACAAGTACACACTAAATGCTAACCCATCGTTAGGAGACTACAGGTACACACCAAATGCTAACCCATCGTTAGGAGACTACAAGTACACACTAAATGCTAACCCATCGTTAGGAGACTACAGGTACACACCAAATGCTAACCCATCGTTAGGATACTACAGGTACACACCAAATGCTAACCCATCGTTAGGAGACTACAGGTACACACTAAATGCTAACCCATCGTTAGGAGACTACAGGTACACACTAAATGCTAACCCATCGTTAGGAGACGACAGGTACACACCAAATGCTAACCCATCGTTAGGAGACTACAGGTACACACCAAATGCTAACCCATCGTTAGGAGACGACAGGTACACACCAAATGCTAACCCATCGTTAGGAGACTACAGGTACACACCAAATGCTAACCCATCGTGAGGAGACTACAGGTACACACTAAATGCTAACCCATCGTGAGGAGACTACAGGTACACACTAAATGATAACCCATCGTTAGGAGACTACAGGTACACACTAAATGCTAACCCATCGTGAGGAGACTACAGGTACACACCAAATGCTAACCCATCGTTAGGAGACGACAGGTACACACCAAATGCTAACCCATCGTTAGGAGACTACAGGTACACACTAAATGCTAACCCATCGTGAGGAGACTACAGGTACACACTAAATGCTAACCCTTCTGTAGCTCAGTTGGTAGAGCATGCGCTTGTAACGCCAGGGTAGTGGGTTCGATCCCGGGACCACCCATACGTAGAATGTATGCACACATGAATGTAAGTCGCTTTGGATAAAAGCGTCTGCTAAATGGCATATATATTATATTATATTATATATATTATTATATATATTATATATATTATATTATTATAAATGCTAACCCATCGTTAGGAGACTACAGGTACACACCAAATGCTAACCCATCGTTAGGAGACTACAGGTACACACCAAATGCTAACCCATCGTTAGGAGACTACAGGTACACACCAAATGCTAACCCATCGTTAGGAGACTACAGGTACACACCAAATGCTAACCCATCGTTAGGAGACTACAGGTACACACCAAATGCTAACCCATCGTTAGGAGACTACAGGTACACACCAAATGCTAACCCATCATTAGGAGACTACAGGTACACACCAAATGCTAACCCATCGTTAGGAGACTACATGTACACACCAAATGCTAACCCATCGTTAGGAGACTACAGGTACACACCAAATGCTAACCCATCATTAGGAGACTACAGGTACACACCAAATGCTAACCCATCGTTAGGAGACTACAGGTACACACCAAATGCTAACCCATCGTGAGGAGACTACAGGTACACACTAAATGCTAACCCATCGTGAGGAGACTACAGGTACACACTAAATGCTAACCCATCGTGAGGAGACTACAGGTACACACTAAATGATAACCCATCGTTAGGAGACTACAGGTACACACCAAATGCTAACCCATCGTTAGGAGACTACAGGTACACACCAAATGCTAACCCATCGTGAGGAGACTACAGGTACACACTAAATGCTAACCCATCGTGAGGAGACTACAGGTACACACTAAATGCTAACCCATCGTGAGGAGACTACAGGTACACACTAAATGCTAACCCATTGTGAGGAGACTACAGGTACACACTAAATGCTAACCCATCGTTAGGAGACTACAGGTACACACCAAATGCTAACCCATCGTTAGGAGACTACAGGTACACACTAAATGATAACCCATCGTTAGGATACTACAGGTACACACCAAATGCTAACCCATCGTTAGGAGACTACAGGTACACACCAAATGCTAACCCATCGTGAGGAGACTACAGGTACACACTAAATGATAACCCATCGTTAGGAGACTACAGGTACACACTAAATGATAACCCATCGTTAGGATACTACAGGTACACACCAAATGCTAACCCATCGTTAGGAGACTACAGGTACACACTAAATGCTAACCCATCGTTAGGATACTACAGGTACACACTAAATGATAACCCATCGTTAGGATACTACAGGTACACACTAAATGATAACCCATCGTTAGGATACTACAGGTACACACTAAATGCTAACCCATCGTTAGGAGACTACAGGTACACACCAAATGCTAACCCATCGTTAGGAGACTACAGGTACACACCAAATGCTAACCCATCGTTAGGAGACTACAGGTACACACCAAATGCTAACCCATCGTTAGGAGACTACAGGTACAGACCAAATGCTAACCCATCGTTAGGAGACTACAGGTACACACCAAATGCTAACCCATCGTTAGGAGACTACAGGTACACACCATATGCTAACCCATCGTTAGGAGACTACAGGTACACACCAAATTCTAACCCATCGTTAGGAGACTACAGGTACACACCAAATGCTAACCCATCGTTAGGAGACTACAGGTACACACCAAATGCTAACCCATCGTTAGGAGACTACAGGTACACACCAAATTCTAACCCATCGTTAGGAGACTACAGGTACACATCAAATGCTAACCCATCGTTAGGAGAGGACAGGTACACACCAAATGCTAACCCATCGTTAGGAGACTACAGGTACACACCAAATGCTAACCCATCGTTAGGAGACTACAGGTACACACTAAATGCTAACCCATCGTTAGGATACTACAGGTACACACCAAATGCTAACCCATCGTTAGGAGACTACAGGTACACACCAAATGCTAACCCATCGTTAGGAGACTACAGGTACACACTAAATGCTAACCCATCGTTAGGAGACTACAGGTACACACCAAATGCTAACCCATCGTTAGGAGACTACAGGTACACACCAAATGCTAACCCATCGTTAGGAGACTACAGGTACACACTAAATGCTAACCCATCGTTAGGAGACTACAGGTACACACCAAATGCTAACCCATCGTTAGGAGACTACAGGTACACACCAAATGCTAACCCATCGTTAGGAGACTACAGGTACACACCAAATGCTAACCCATCGTTAGGAGACTACAGGTACACACTAAATGCTAACCCATCGTTAGGAGACTACAGGTACACACCAAATGCTAACCCATCGTTAGGAGACTACAGGTACACACCAAATGCTAACCCATCGTTAGGAGACTACAGGTACACAACAAATGCTAACCCATCGTTAGGAGACTACAGGTACACAACAAATTGCTAACCCATCGTTAGGAGACAACAGGTACACACTAAATGCTAACCCATCGTTAGGAGACTACAGGTACAGACCAAATGCTAACCCATCGTTAGGAGACTACAGGTACACACCAAATGCTAACCCATCGTTAGGAGACGACAGGTACACACCAAATGCTAACCCATCGTTAGGAGACTACAGGTACACACCAAATGCTAACCCATCGTTAGGAGACTACAGGTACAGACCAAATGCTAACCCATCGTTAGGAGACTACAGGTACACACTAAATGCTAACCCATCGTTAGGAGACTACAGGTACACACCAAATGCTAACCCATCGTTAGGAGACTACAGGTACACACTAAATGCTAACCCATCGTTAGGAGACTACAGGTACACACCAAATGCTAACCCATCGTTAGGAGACTACAGGTACACACCAAATGCTAACCCATCGTTAGGAGACTACAGGTACACACTAAATGCTAACCCATCGTTAGGAGACTACAGGTACACACCAAATGCTAACCCATCGTGAGGAGACTACAGGTACACACCAAATGCTAACCCATCGTTAGGAGACTACAGGTACACACCAAATGCTAACCCATCGTTAGGAGACTACAGGTACACACCAAATGCTAACCCATCGTGAGGAGACTACAGGTACACACCAAATGCTAACCCATCGTTAGGAGACTACAGGTACACACCAAATGCTAACCCATCGTTAGGAGACTACAGGTACACACTAAATGCTAACCCATCGTTAGGAGACTACAGGTACACACCAAATGCTAACCCATCGTTAGGAGACTACAGGTACACACCAAATGCTAACCCATCGTTAGGAGACTACAGGTACACACCAAATGCTAACCCATCGTTAGGAGACTACAGGTACACACCAAATGCTAACCCATCGTTAGGAGACTACAGGTACACACCAAATGCTAACCCATCGTTAGGAGACTACAGGTACACACCGAATGCTAACCCATCGTTAGGAGACTACAGGTACACACCAAATGCTAACCCATCGTTAGGAGACTACAGGTACACACCAAATGCTAACCCATCGTTAGGAGACTACAGGTACACACCAAATGCTAACCCATCGTTAGGAGACTACAGGTACACACCAAATGCTAACCCATCGTTAGGAGACTACAGGTACACACCAAATGCTAACCCATCGTTAGGATACTACAGGTACACACCAAATGCTAACCCATCGTTAGGAGACGACAGGTACACACCAAATGCTAACCCATCGTTAGGAGACTACAGGTACACACCAAATGCTAACCCATCGTGAGGAGACTACAGGTACACACTAAATGCTAACCCATCGTGAGGAGACTACAGGTACACACTAAATGCTAACCCATCGTGAGGAGACTAC
>NW_026287607.1:95000-101499 GCF_023373465.1 Oncorhynchus keta | reverse complement strand
GTGTAGCCTGGTACAGGGTAGCCTGGTACAGGTGTAGCCTGGTACAGGGGGGTGTAGCCTGGTACAGGGGGTGTAGCCTGGGTGTAGCCTGGTACAGGGGGGTGTAGCCTGGTACAGGGGGGCGGTGTAGCCTGGTACAGGGGGGGTGTAGCCTGGTACAGGGGGGTGTAGCCTGGTACAGGTGTAGCCTGGTACAGGGGGTGTAGCCTGGTACAGGGGCGGGTAGCCTGGTACAGGGGGGTGTAGCCTGGTACAGGTGTAGCCTGGTACAGGGGGTGTAGCCTGGTACAGGGGTAGCCTGGTACAGGGGGGGTGTAGCCTGGTACAGGGGGGGTGTAGCCTGGTACAGGGGGGGTGTGTAGCCTGGTACAGGGGGGCGGGTGTAGCCTGGTACAGGGGGGTGTAGCCTGGTACAGGGGGGTGTAGCCTGGTACAGGGGGCGGGTGGCCTGGTACAGGGGGGTGTAGCCTGGTACAGGGGGGGTGTAGCCTGGTACAGGGGGCGGGTGTAGCCTGGTACAGGGGGGTGTAGCCTGGTACAGGGGGGGGTGTAGCCTGGTACAGGGGGGTGTAGCCTGGTACAGGGGGGTGTAGCCTGGTACAGGGGGGTGTGGCCTGGTACAGGGGGGTGTAGCCTGGTACAGGGGGTGTAGCCTGGTACAGGGGGTGTAGCCTGGTACAGGGGGGTGTAGCCTGGTACAGGGGGCGGGTGTAGCCTGGTACAGGGGGGTGTAGCCTGGTACAGGGGGGTGTAGCCTGGTACAGGGGGGTGTAGCCTGGTACAGGGGGGGTAGCCTGGTACAGGGGCGGGTGTAGCCTGGTACTGGTACAGGGGTAGCCTGGTACAGGGGGGGTGTAGCCTGGTACAGGGGGGTGGTGTAGCCTGGTACAGGGGGTCGGGTGTAGCCTGGTACAGGGGGCGGGTGTAGCCTGGTACAGGGGGGGGTGTAGCCTGGTACAGGGGTTGTAGCCTGGTACAGGGGGGTGTAGCCTGGTACAGGGGGTGGTGTAGCCTGGTGTAGCCTGGTACAGGGGGGTGTAGCCTGGTACAGGGGGGTGTAGCCTGGTACAGGGGGGTGTAGCCTGGTACAGGGGGGGGTGTAGCCTGGTACAGGGGGTGTAGCCTGGTACAGGGGGGGTGTAGCCTGGTACAGGGGGGTGTAGCCTGGTACAGGGGGGTGTAGCCTGGTACAGGGGGGTGTAGCCTGGTACAGGGGCGGGTGTAGCCTGGTACAGGGGCGGGTGTAGCCTGGTACAGGGGGGGTGTAGCCTGGTACAGGGGGGTGTAGCCTGGTACAGGGGGGGTGTAGCCTGGTACAGGGGGTGTAGCCTGGTACAGGGGGGTGTAGCCTGGTACAGGGGGGGTGTAGCCTGGTACAGGGGGGGTGTAGCCTGGTACAGGGGGGTGTAGCCTGGTACAGGGGGGGTGTAGCCTGGTACAGGGGGGTGTAGCCTGGTACAGGGGGCGGGTGTAGCCTGGTACAGGGGGGGTGTAGCCTGGTACAGGGGGGGTGTAGCCTGGTACAGGGGCCTGGTGGTGTAGCCTGGTACAGGGGGGTGTAGCCTGGTACAGGGGGGTGGGTGTAGCCTGGTACAGGGGTGGGTGTAGCCTGGTACAGGGGGGTGTAGCCTGGTACAGGGGGCGGGTGTAGCCTGGTACAGGGGGGTGTAGCCTGGTACAGGGGGGTGTAGCCTGGTACAGGGGGGTGGTGTAGCCTGGTACAGGGGGGGTGTAGCCTGGTACAGGGGGGTGTAGCCTGGTACAGGGGGTGTAGCCTGGTACAGGGGGGTGTAGCCTGGTACAGGGGGGTGTAGCCTGGGTTGGGGGGGTAGCCTGGTACAGGGGGGTGTAGCCTGGGACACAGGGGGGTGTAGCCTGGACAGGGGGGTGTAGCCTGGGACAGGGGGTTGTAGCCTGGTACAGGGGGGTGTAGCCTGGTACAGGGGGTGTAGCCTGGGACAGGGGGGTGTAGCCTGGTACAGGGGGCGGGTGTAGCCTGGTACAGGGGGTGTAGCCTGGTACAGCATCACAATGATGCTTGATCTAATTGCATCAACAAAAGGGAAATGTGAACTTCAGCGTTGTAATAGAATTCTGCTAAAAGGGAAACGTCTGTTGGATATGAGACGATGGAATCATTTGGTTGACCATATTCATCTGTCTGTAGTCCTTCGGAAAGAGGAACTTTAGCTCACAGCGCTGTGGTCCAGTCATGTGAATATCAGAGTGCTTTTAGAGGGGATATTTGGTAGAATGACTTTGTGCTTTAGGCTTTCCGGTGCTTTAGGCTTTCCGGTTCTCTCTCTCTCTCTCTCTCTCTCTCTCTCTCTCTGTCTGTCTGTCTGTCTGTCTGTCTGTCTGTCTGTCTGTCTGTCTGTCTGTCTGTCTGTCTGTCTGTCTGTCTGTCTGTCTGTCTGTCTGTCTGTCTGTCTGTCTGTCTGTCTGTCTGTCTGTCTGTCTGTCTGTCTGTCTGTCTGTCTGTCTGTCTGTCTGTCTGTCTGTCTGTCTGTCTAATCCAATTCGCTTTATTGGCATGACGTAACAATGTACATATTGCCTTTGGATATTTACAATATGAAGATAATAAGAATCAACATTGTCAACGGGACAACAGTAACACTAACCAAGGGTCAAAACAACCAGACATTGAACAGTAACACTAACCAAGGGTCAAAACAACCAGACATTGAACAGTATCAATAACCAAGGGTCAAAACAACCAGACATTGAACAGTAACACTAACCAAGGGTCAAAACAACCAGACATTGAACAGTAACACTAACCAAGGGTCAAAACAACCAGACATTGAACAGTAACACTAACCAAGGGTCAAAACAACCAGACATTGAACAGTAACACTAACCAAGGGTCAAAACAACCAGACATTGAACAGTAACACTAACCAAGGGTCAAAACAACCAGACATTGAACAGTAACACTAACCAAGGGTCAAAACAACCAGACATTGAACAGTAACACTAACCAAGGGTCAAAACAACCAGACATTGAACAGTAACACTAACCAAGGGTCAAAACAACCAGACATTGAACAGTAACACTAACCAAGGGTCAAAACAACCAGACATTGAACAGTAACACTAACCAAGGGTCAAAACAACCAGACATTGAACAGTAACACTAACCAAGGGTCAAAACAACCAGACATTGAACAGTAACACTAACCAAGGGTCAAAACAACCAGACATTGAACAGTAACACTAACCAAGGGTCAAAACAACCAGACATTGAACAGTAACACTAACCAAGGGTCAAAACAACCAGACATTGAACAGTAACACTAACCAAGGGTCAAAACAACCAGACATTGAACAGTAACACTAACCAAGGGTCAAAACAACCAGACATTGAACAGTAACACTAACCAAGGGTCAAAACAACCAGACATTGAACAGTAACACTAACCAAGGGTCAAAACAACCAGACATTGAACAGTAACACTAACCAAGGGTCAAAACAACCAGACATTGAACAGTAACACTAACCAAGGGTCAAAACAACCAGACATTGAACAGTAACACTAACCAAGGGTCAAAACAACCAGACATTGAACAGTAACACTAACCAAGGGTCAAAACAACCAGACATTGAACAGTAACACTAACCAAGGGTCAAAACAACCAGACATTGAACAGTAACACTAACCAAGGGTCAAAACAACCAGACATTGAACAGTAACACTAACCAAGGGTCAAAACAACCAGACATTGAACAGTAACACTAACCAAGGGTCAAAACAACCAGACATTGAACAGTAACACTAACCAAGGGTCAAAACAACCAGACATTGAACAGTAACACTAACCAAGGGTCAAAACAACCAGACATTGAACAGTAACACTAACCAAGGGTCAAAACAACCAGACATTGAACAGTAACACTAACCAAGGGTCAAAACAACCAGACATTGAACAGTAACACTAACCAAGGGTCAAAACAACCAGACATTGAACAGTAACACTAACCAAGGGTCAAAACAACCAGACATTGAACAGTAACACTAACCAAGGGTCAAAACAACCAGACATTGAACAGTAACAATAACCAAGGGTCAAAACAACAGTAGAGGACATGTGCAGGTTGATTGGTCAGGAAATGCAGCTCTGTCTCAGGTTCTGCTGTGGTTCAGTGGTTGCACAGCCTTTCCTCTACAGGGAGCCAGGTTCTGCTGTGGTGCAGTGGTTGCACAGCCTTTCCTCTACAGGGAGCCAGGTTTTCCTGTGTCTACCCTTCTCATTGGCAAGGCTGTGCTCACTGAGCCTGTACTTTGGCAAGGTTTTTCTAAGGTCAAATAGTTAGCCACGGTGTACTGTCCATTTAGGGCCAGATAGATCTAGTGTATTCCCAAATAACCTCTTTCTCCTCTCCTCTCTCCTCTCTCCTCACCTCTCCCCTCTCTCTCTCGCTCCTCTTGCATGCGTGTGTTCCCAAATAACCTCTCTTCTCTCTCTATCTCTCTCCTCTCCTCTCTCTCTCTCTCCTCTCTCAATTCAATTCAAGGGGCTTTATTGGCATGGGAAACATGTGTTAACATTGCCAAAGCAAGTGAGGTAGATAATATACAAAGTGAAATAAACTATAAAAATTAACAGTAAACATTTAATAAACAGAAGTTTCAAAACAATAAAAGACGTTACAAATGTCATATTACGTACAGTGCCTTGCGAAAGTATTCTGCCCCCTTGAACTTTGCGACCTTTTGCCACATTTCAGGCTTCAAACATAAAGATATAAAACTGTGTTTTTTTGTGAAGAATCAACAACATGTGGGACACAATCATGAAGTGGAACGACATTTATTGGATATTTCCAACTTTTTTAACAAATCAAAAACTGAAAAATTGGGCGTGCAAAATTATTCAGCCCCCTTACTTTCAGTTAAAACTTTCCAGTTCAGTGCCACTCTGAATGATGTTCCTAAATGACTAATGATGGCATAGAAGGCCCTTCTTGCCTTGTCTCTCAGATCGTTCACAGCTTTGTGGAACTCTCTCTCTCTCTCCTCTTGCATGTGTGTGTGTTCCCAAATAACCTCTCTCCTCTCTCTCTCTCCTTGCCTGAGGAGAAAGTCAGAGATGCATCATATAATGCAGTCTGACAGTGTGTCTTCAGTGTGTGTGTGTGTGTACGTGTGTGTGTGTGCGTGCGTGTGTGTGTATGTGCGCGCATGAGCCCCACCACGACAGAGAAAAGACATGAACCACGTTCATACGCCAGGGTCAGGTTCTCCTGGAACATACAGTATCTCTGTACCTCAAAGGCACAAACGGTCTGAAACAGCAGGACTGACTGGAGCTTTACATCACAGATGATTCCTACATAAAAGTCAGCTGGGAGTTTGGACTCAGTGTTACACTGAGAGACGGGGAGGGGAGGAAAACATGAGAGAGAAAAGACAGACTGAGAGACTGAGAGACAGACTGAGAGACAGACTGAGAGACAGACTGAGAGACAGACTGAGAGACAGACTGAGAGACAGACTGAGAGACAGACTGACTGACAGACTGAGAGACAGACTGAGAGACAGACTGAGAGACAGACTGACTGAGAGACAGACTGACTGAGAGACAGACTGACTGACAGACTGAGAGACAGACTGAGAGACAGATCTGACTGTGAGAGACAGACTGAGAGACAAACTGAGCTGAGACAGACTGAGAGACAGACTGAGAGACAGACTGACTGAGAGACAGACTGACTGTCAAGACAGACTGAGACAGACTGAGAGACAGACTCTGAGAGATTCAGACTGAGAGACAGTTTGAGAGACAGACTGACCTGAGACAGACTGAGAGACAGACAGACTGAGAGACAGACTGACTGAGAGACAGACTGAGGTGGTTGTAGAAACTGACAGACTGAGAGACAGACTGAGAGACAGACTGAGAGACAGACTGAGAGACAGACTGAGAGACAGACTGACTGACAGACCTGAGAGACAGACACTGAGAGACAGACTGAGAGACAGACTGAGAGACAGACTGAGAGACAGACTGACTGAGAGACAGACTGACTGAGATGATCAGACTGACTGACAGACTGACTGAGAGACAGACTGAGAGACAGACTGAGAGACAGACTGACTGAGAGACAGACTGACTGGCACAGACTGAGAGACAGACTGACTGAGACAGACTGACTGACAGACTGAGAGACAGACTGAGAGACAGACTGAGAGACAGACTGACTGAGAGACAGACAGACTGAGAGACAGACTGAGAGACAGACTGAGAGACAGACTGAGAGACAGACTGAGAGACAGACTGAGAGACAGACTGAGAGACAGACTGAGAACAGACAGACTGAGAGACAGACTGACTGACAGACTGACTGAGACAGACTGACTGACAGACTGAGAGACAGACTGAGAGACAGACTGACTGAGAGACAGACTGAGAGACAGAGACAAACTGAGAGACAGACTGAGAGACAGACTGACTGACAGACTGACAGACTGAGACAGACTGAGACAGACAGACA
>NW_026287607.1:0-92500 GCF_023373465.1 Oncorhynchus keta | reverse complement strand
TGAAGAGGTGAGAGAACTTAAAGAGGTACACACAGCATTGAATGAAGAGGTGAGAGAACTTAAAACCTGTTGGGATAGGGGGCAGCATTTTCACGTTCCGATGAAAAGCGTGCCCAGAGTAAACTGCCTGCTACTCAGGCCCAGAAGCTAATATATGCAGTATTGGATATAAAACACAAGTTTCTAAAACTGTTTGAATGATGTCTCTGAGTATAATAGAACTCATATGGCAGGTGAAAACCTGAGAAAAATCCAACCAGGAACTGGGAAATCTGAGGTTTGTAGTTTTGCAACTCATTGCCTATTGCCTTGGGGTCATATTGCACTTCCTAAGGATTCCACTAGATGTCAACAGTCTTTAGAACCTTGTTTCAGGCTTCTACTGTGAAGGGGGAGCGAATGAGAGCTGTTTCAACCAGAGGTCTGGCAGAAGGCCAGGAGCTGATCACGCGCGCGCCCATGGAGAGCCACCTGCGTTCCATTGCATTTCTAAAGACAAAGGAATTCTCCGGTTGGAACATTATTGAAGATTTATGTTATAAACATCCTAAAGATGGATTCTACACATCGTTTGACATGTTTCTACAAACTGTAATATAACTTTTTGAACTTTTCGTCTGAACTTTCGCCTGGACTTGCCCGCGCCTCGTGACTTGGATTTGTTTACTAAACGCGCTAACAAAAGGAGGTATTTGGACATAAATTATTAACTTTAATCGAACAAAACAAAACATTTATTGTGGAACTAGGATTCCTGGGAGTGCATTCTGATGAAGATCATCAAAGGTAAGTAAATATTTATAATGCTATTTCTGACTTTTTCTGACTCCACAACATGGCGGGTATCTGTATGGCTTGTTTTTGTGTCTGAGCGCCGTACTCAGATTATTGTATGGCTTTTTCCGTAAAGCTTTTTTGAAATCTGACACAGTGTCACACCCTGACCGTAGAGAGCCTTTTAATGTCTCTATTTGGTTTGGTTAGGGTGCGATTTGGGGTGGGCATTCTATGTTTCGTTTTCTATGATTTGGTGTTTCTATGTTTTGGCCGGGTATGATTCTCAATCAGGGACAGCTGTCTATCGTTGTCTCTGATTGGGAACCATACTTAGGCAGCCCTTTTCCCCTCCTTGTGGGAAGTTGACTTTGTTTAGGGAACATAGCCTTTGAGCTTCACGGTTTGTTTTTGTAGTGTTTATTGTTTTGTTTGGTGTCATTTTGATTAAATAAAAGAAAATGCACGCTCACCACGCTGCACCTTGGTCCTCTCCTTTCAACAGCCGTGACACACAGTGGTGGCATAAAGGAGAAGTATATATATAATTCTGTGCATAATACTTGTCTCTTTTATCAAAGTTAATGATGAGTATTTCTGTAAATTGATGTGACTCTCTGAAAATTTGCTGGATGTTTTCGAGGCACAACATTACTGACCATAACGCGCTTAACAAGATTTTTGGATATAAATATGAACTTTATCGAACAAAACATACATGTATTGTGTAACAGGAAGTCCTATGAGTGCCATCTAATGAAGATCATCAAAGGTTAGTGATTCATGTTATCTCTATTTTTGCTTTTTGTGACTCCTCTCTTTGGCTGGAAAATGGCTGTATGTGTTTTTGTGACTGACCTAACATAATCATATGGTGTGCTTTCACTGTAAAACCTTTTTGAAATCGGACATGATGGGTAGATTAACAAGGAGTTAAGCTTTAATTTGGTGTATTGCACTTGTGAATGTATGAAAGTTAAATATTTCAAAAAAATATTTTTTCATTTCGCACTCTGCCTTTACAGAGGATGTTGTCGAGTGGAACCTCTAACAAGTTTTAACCACTTCTGGGAAAACTCGAAACAAACAACAACACAAAGAGTTATCTATCCAAAACAGAGATGTATGGAAAAACCACTTCTCCAATCGTTTTGGCTCTATGACAAAGAACAAACAGCAATAACATATACATGATCAAATACAAATCTTAGACTCAACTATTAAAGACTACAGGAACCCACTGGATTCTCCAATTACATTTAATGATCTACAGGACAAAATACAAACCCTCCAACCCAAAAAGGCCTGTGGGGTTGATGGTATCCTAAATGAAATTATAAAATATACAGACCCAAAATTACAATTGGTTATACTTATACTCTTTAACATCATCCTTAGCTCTGGCATCTTCCCCAATATTTGGAACCAAGAACTGATCACCCTGATCCACAGAAGTGGAGACAAATTTGACCCCAATAACTACTGTGGGATATGCATCAACAGCAACCTTGGGAAAATCCTCGACATTATCATTAACAGCAGACTCGTACATTTCCTCAGTGAAAACAATGTACTGAGCAAATGTCAAAATGTCAAGATGTTAAGATGTCAAGATGTTAAAACGTTAAGACGTCAAAATGTCAAGATGTTAAGATGTCAAGATGTTAAGACGTCAAAATGTCAAGATGTTAAGACGTTAAGATGTCAAAATGTCAAGATGTTAAGACGTCAAGATGTTAAGATGTCAAAATGTCAAAACGTTAAGATGTCAAGATGTCGAGATGTTAAGATGTCAAGATGTTAAGATGTCAAGACGTTAAGATGTTAAGATGTCAAGACGTTAAGATGTTAAGATGTCAAGACGTTAAGATGTCAAGATGTTAAGATGTTAAGATGACGCTGAAGAGGATGGCTGACGTTTTACATACCCTTAACCAATTGTGCTATTTAGTTCATTTTTTGCATTGTTTGTAACTTATTTTTTTAACTTATTTTGTACATAATGTTGCTGCTACCGTCTCTTATGACTGGTAATAACTTCTGGACATCAGAACTGAGATTTTCTGACCATGAACTGGAAAAATATTTTTCCTTCAATAACGAGTCAGACGAAAAAAGATATACTGCTCTCCCAGGAACAGGCCCAGTTCCCCATCATTTGCGTGAAGAAAAGACAGAGGAAAAGAGGGCGCAGTTGGAGCTGCCTTCTGAGGACGGTTTTACAGACTGGAATATGCCTTCTGAGGACGGTTTTACAGACTGGAATATGCCTTCTGAGGACGGTTTTACAGACTGGAATATGCCTTCTGAGGACGGTTTTACATACTGGAATATGCCTTCTGAGGACGGTTTTACAGACTGGAATATGCCTTCTGAGGACGGTTTTACAGACTGGAATATGCCTTCTGAGGACGGTTTTACAGACTGGAATATGCCTTCTGAGGACGGTTTTACAGACTGGAATATGCCTTCTGAGGACGGTTTTACCAGCACAGACTGGAATATGCCTTCTGAGGACGGTTTTACAGACTGGAATATGCCTTCTGAGGACGGTTTTACCAGCACAGACTGGAATATGCCTTCTGAGGACGGTTTTACAGACTGGAATATGCCTTCTGAGGACGGTTTTACAGACTGGAATATGTTCCGGGATTCATCCAATGACATTGAGGAGTAAACCACCTCAGCCATCGGCTTCATCAATAAGTGCATCGACGACGTCTTCCCCACAGTGATCGTACGTACTCCAACCAGAAGCCATGGATTACAGGCAACATCCGCATCGAGCTAAAGGCTAGAGCTGCCGCTTTCAAGAAGCGGGACACTAATCCGGACGCCTATACTAATCCGGACGCCTATAAGAAATCCCCCTATGCCCTCTGACGAACCATCAAACAAGCAAAGCGTCAAAACAGGATTAAGATTGAATCCTTCTACACCAGCTCTGACGCTCGTCAGATGTGGCAGGGCTTGAAAACTATTACGGACTACATAGGGAAAGCCAAATGCGAGCTGCCCAGTGACGATTTGAGGCAAGCAACACTGAAGCATGCACGAGAGCACCAGCTGTTCTGGATGACTGTGTGAAAACGCTCTCGGTAGCCGATGTGAGCAAGACCTTTAAACAGGTCAACATTCACAAAGCCGCAAAGCCAGATGGATTACCAGGACGTGTACTCAAAGCATGCACGGACCAACTGGCAAGTGTCTTCATTGAGATTTTCAACCTCTCCCTGACCAAGTCTGTAATACCTACATGTTTCAAGCAGACCACCACAGTCCCTGTGCCCAAGGAGGCGAAGGTAACCTGCCTAAATGATTACCGCCCGTTGCACTCACGGTAGCCATGAGGTCCGCTTTCCAACCAAGAATTCACAAATAAGTCAAAAACACCAAATTGAGACTCTGCATGCAGAATTATGGAAAAATATCCTCCATTTACAACATAAAACACAGCATAATGCATGCAGGCCGATACCCGCTAATTATCCAAATCCAGAAAAGAGACGTTCAATTCTACAACCACCTAAAAGGAAGCGATTCCCAAACCTTCCATAACAAAGCGATCACCTACAGAGAAATTAACCCGGAGAAGAGTCCCCTAAGCACGCTGGTCCTGGGACTCTGTTCACAAACAGACCCCACATAGCCCCAGGACAGCAACACAATTAGACCCCACATAGCCCCAGGACAGCAACACAATTAGACCCCACAGAGAGCCAGGACAGCAACACAATTAGACCCCACAGAGAGCCAGGACAGCAACACAATTAGACCCAACCATATCATGAGAAAACAAGATAATTACTTGACACATTGGAAAGAATTTACAAAAAAACTGAGCAAACTACAATGCTATTTGGCCCTAAACAGAGAGTACACAGTGGCAGAATATCTGACCACTGTGACTGACTCAAAATTAAGGAAATCTTTGACTATGTACAGACTTAGTGAGCATAGCCTTGCTATAGAGAAAGGCCGCCGTAGGCAGACTTGGCTCTCAAGAGAAGACAGGCTATGTGCTCACTGCCCACAAAATGAGGTGGAAATTGAGCTGCACTTCCTAACCTCCTGCCAAATGTATGACCATATTAGAGACACATATTTCCCTCAGGTTACACAGATTCACATAGAATTTGAAAACAAATCCAATTCTGATAAACTCCCTTATCTACTGGGTGAAATACCACAGCAGCAAGATGTGTGACCTGTTGCCACAAGATAACGACAACCAGTGAAGAACAAACACCATTGTAAATACAACCCATATTTATTTATTTTCCCTTTTGTACTTTAACCATTTGTACATCGTTACAACACTGTATATATATATAATATGTCATTTGAAATGTCTCTATTCCTTTGGAACGTCTGTGAGTGTAATGTTTACTGTTCATTTTTGAAATTGTATTTCACTTTTGTTTATCTATTTCACTTACAGGACATGTTTCCCATGTCAATAAAGCCCTTTGAATTGGATTGGATTGAACTGACAGAGAGAATCAGAGGAGATTGAGCATAGAGAGGGAGATGAGAGAAGAGGAGATTGAGCATAGAGAGGGAGATGAGAGAAGAGGAGATTGAGCATAGGGAAAGAGATGAGAGAAGAGGAGATTGAGCATAGAGAGGGAGATGAGAGAAGAGGAGATTGAGCATAGGGAGGGAGATGAGAGAAGAGGAGATTGAGCATAGGGAAAGAGATGAGAGAAGAGGAGATTGAGCATTGGGAAAGAGATGAGAGAAGAGGAGATTGAGCATAGGGAGGGAGATGAGAGAAGAGGAGATTGAGCATAGGGAGGGAGATGAGAGAAGAGGAGATTGAGCATAGGGAAAGAGATGAGAGAAGAGGAGATTGAGCATTGGGAAAGAGATGAGAGAAGAGGAGATTGAGCATAGGGAGGGAGATGAGAGAAGAGGAGATTGAGCATAGGGAAAGAGATGAGAGAAGAGGAGATTGAGCATAGGGAAAGAGATGAGAGAAGAGGAGATTGAGCATAGGGAAAGAGATGAGAGAAGAGGAGATTGAGCATAGGGAGGGAGATGAGAGAAGAGGAGATTGAGCATAGGGAAAGAGATGAGAGAAGAGGAGATTGAGCATTGGGAAAGAGATGAGAGAAGAGGAGATTGAGCATAGGGAGGGAGATGAGAGAAGAGGAGATTGAGCATAGGGAGGGAGATGAGAGAAGAGGAGATTGAGCATAGGGAAAGAGATGAGAGAAGAGGAGATTGAGCATAGGGAAAGAGATGAGAGAAGAGGAGATTGAGCATAGGGAAAGAGATGAGAGAAGAGGAGATTGAGCATAGAGAGGGAGATGAGAGAAGAGGAGATTGAGCATAGAGAGGGAGATGAGAGAAGAGGAGATTGAGCATAGAGAGGGAGATGAGAGAAGAGGAGATTGAGCATAGAGAGGGAGATGAGAGAAGAGGAGATTGAGCATAGAGAGGGAGATGAGAGAAGAGGAGATTGAGCATAGGGAGGGAGATGAGAGAAGAGGAGATAGAGGACAGGAGAGGAACCAAAGCTGCTTTGCTCTCCAGCCTATATATGGTGTCTGACAAAGTCAATCTGCAGAGACAACTGGAGCTTTTGGTCTGGTCAGACTCCTCTGCCCCCCTCTCTCTCTCGCTGTCTCTCTCTCAATAATATATATATATATATACTGTAGCTACTGTACTGGGGAACCCATCTATATATACTTATATATCTACTGTAGTGGGGAACCCATCTATATATATAGCTACTGTACTGGGGAACCCATCTATATATACTTATATATCTACTGTAGTGGGGAACCCATCTATATATATAGCTACTGTAGTGGGGAACCCATCTATATATATAGCTACTGTACTGGGGAACCCATCTATATATACTTATATAGCTACTGTACTGGGGAACCCATCTATATACATTTATATGGCTACTGTGCTGAGGAACCCATCTATATATATAGCTACTGTACTGGGGAACCCATCTATATGTACTTATATAACTACTGTACTGGGGAACCCATCTATATACACTTATATTGCTACTGTACTGGGGAACCCATCTACTGTATATATACTTATATAGCTACTGTACTGGGGAACCCATACACATGTACTTATATAGCCATTGTACTGGGGAACCCATGTATTTATATAGCTACTGTGCTGGGGAACCCATATACATGTACTTATATAGCCATTGTACTGGGGAACCCATGTATTTATATAGCTACTGTGCTGGGGAACCCATATACATGTACTTATATAGCCATTGTGCTGGGGAACCCATATATAGCCACTGTACTGGGGAACCCATGTATTTATATAGCTACTGTACTGGGGAACCCATACACATGTACTTATATAGCCATTGTACTGGGGAACCCATGTATTTATATAGCTACTGTGCTGGGGAACCCATATACATGTACTTATATAGCCATTGTACTGGGGAACCCATGTATTTATATAGCTACTGTGCTGGGGAACCCATATACATGTACTTATATAGCCATTGTACTGGGGAACCCATATACATGTACTTATATAGCCATTGTACTGGGGAACCCATGTATTTATATAGCTACTGTGCTGGGGAACCCATGTATTTATATAGCTACTGTACTGGGGAACCCATATACATGTACTTATATAGCCATTGTACTGGGGAACCCATGTATTTATATAGCTACTGTACTGGGGAACCCATATACATGTACTTATATAGCCATTGTACTGGGGAACCCATGTATTTATATAGCTACTGTACTGGGGAACCCATATACATGTACTTATATAGCCATTGTACTGGGGAACCCATGTATTTATATAACTACTGTACTGGGGAACCCATGTATTTATATAACTACTGTACTGGGGAACCCATGTATTTATATAGCTACTGTGTGTTAGAACCCCTAATAGCTTAATGCAGAGAACTCAAAATGCATCAGCTTGATGGCTCCAATTTGACAGAGTCCTGAAGCGTCCAATTAAATTCTCCCTTTCATTCTCCATCAAATAAACATGATGGAAACTCCCTCTAGCCTATCCAGTGCCAACACCACCCCATGCTTTAAAATCCTGAGTTGAAGTGAACGAGTGCACATATCAAGGACAAGGGAAGGGGATTGGAAAGCATGTGATTGAAGGAGTGGGGTAATAAGGGGAGGAGTGGGGTAATAAGGAGAGGAGTGGGGTAATAAGGGGAGTAGTGGGGTAATAAGGGGAGGAGTGGGGTAATAAGGAGAGGAGTGGGGTAATAAGGGGAGTAGTGGGGTAATGCTAAGTAGGAGGAGGAGTGGGGGTAATAAGGGGAGTAGTGGGGTAATAAGGGGAGGAGTGGGGTAATAAGGGGAGAGGGGGGGTAATAAGGGGAGTAGTGGGGTAATAAGGAGAGGAGTGGGGTAATAAGGGGAGGAGTGGGGTAATAGTAGGGGGTAATAAGGGGAGGAGTGGGGTAATAAGGAGAGGAGTGGGGTAATAAGGGGAGTAGTGGGGTAATAAGGGGAGGAGTGGGGTAATAAGGGAGGAGCGGGGTAATAAGGGGAGGAGTGGGGTAATAAGGAGAGGAGTGGGGTAATAAGGAGAGGAGCGGGGTAATAAGGGGAGGAGTGGGGTAATAAGGAGAGGAGTGGGGTAATAAGGGGAGTAGTGGGGTAATAAGGGGAGGAGTGGGGTAATAAGGAGAGGAGTGGGGTAATAAGGGGAGTAGTGGGGTAATAAGGGGAGGAGTGGGGTAATAAGGAGAGGAGTGGGGTAATAAGGGGAGTAGTGGGGTAATAAGGGGAGGAGTGGGGTAATAAGGAGAGGAGTGGGGTAATAAGGGGAGTAGTGGGGTAATAAGGGGAGGAGTGGGGTAATAAGGAGAGGAGTGGGGTAATAAGGGGAGTAGTGGGGTAATAAGGGGAGGAGTGGGGTAATAAGGAGAGGGGGAGTGGGGTAATAAGGGGAGTAGTGGGGTAATAAGGGGAGGGGGTAGTGGGGTAATAAGGAGAGGAGTGGGGTAATAAGGGGAGTAGTGGGGTAATAAGGGGAGGAGTGGGGTAATAAGGAGAGGAGTGGGGTAATAAGGGGAGTAGTGGGGTAATAAGGGGAGGAGTGGGGTAATAAGGAGAGGAGTGGGGTAATAAGGGGAGTAGTGGGGTAATAAGGGGAGGAGTGGGGTAATAAGGAGAGGAGTGGGGTAATAAGGGGAGTAGTGGGGTAATAAGGGGAGGAGTGGGGTAATAAGGGGAGGAGCGGGGTAATAAGGGGAGGAGTGGGGTAATAAGGAGAGGAGTGGGGTAATAAGGAGAGGAGCGGGGTAATAAGGGGAGGAGCGGGGTAATAAGGAGAGGAGTGGGGTAATAAGGGGAGTAGTGGGGTAATAAGGGGAGGAGTGGGGTAATAAGGAGAGGAGTGGGGTAATAAGGGGAGTAGTGGGGTAATAAGGGGAGGAGTGGAGTAATAAGGAGGGGAGCGGGGTAATAAGGGGAGGAGCGGGGTAATAAGGGGAGGAGTGGGGTAATAAGGAGAGGAGCGGGGTAATAAGTGGAGGAGCGGGGTAATAAGGAGAGGAGTGGAGTAATAAGGAGGGGAGTGGGGTAATAAGGAGAGGAGCGGGGTAATAAGGAGAGGAGCGGGGTAATAAGGGGAGGAGCGGGGTAATAAGGAGAGGAGCGGGGTAATAAGGAGAGGAGCGGGGTAATAAGGAGAGGAGTGGAGTAATAAGGAGGGGAGCGGGGTAATAAGGGGAGGAGCGGGGTAATAAGGGGAGGAGTGGGGTAATAAGGAGAGGAGCGGGGTAATAAGGGGAGGAGCGGGGTAATAAGGAGAGGAGTGGAGTAATAAGGAGAGGAGTGGGGTAATAAGGAGAGGAGTGGGGTAATAAGGAGAGGAGTGGGGTAATAAGGAGAGGAGCGGGGTAATAAGGAGAGGAGCGGGGTAATAAGGAGGGGAGCGGGGTAATAAGGAGAGGAGCGGGGTAATAAGGGGAGGAGCGGGGTAATAAGGAGAGGAGCGGGGTAATAAGGAGAGGAGCGGGGTAATAAGGAGAGGAGTGGAGTAATAAGGAGGGGAGCGGGGTAATAAGGGGAGGAGCGGGGTAATAAGGGGAGGAGTGGGGTAATAAGGAGAGGAGCGGGGTAATAAGTGGAGGAGCGGGGTAATAAGGAGAGGAGTGGAGTAATAAGGAGGGGAGTGGGGTAATAAGGAGAGGAGCGGGGTAATAAGGAGAGGAGCGGGGTAATAAGGGGAGGAGCGGGGTAATAAGGAGAGGAGCGGGGTAATAAGGAGAGGAGCGGGGTAATAAGGAGAGGAGTGGAGTAATAAGGAGGGGAGCGGGGTAATAAGGGGAGGAGTGGGGTAATAAGGAGAGGAGTGGGGTAATAAGGAGAGGAGTGGAGTAATAAGGAGGGGAGCGGGGTAATAAGGGGAGGAGTGGGGTAATAAGGAGAGGAGCGGGTTAATAAGGGGAGGAGTGGGGTAATAAGGAGGGGAGTGGGGTAATAAGGAGGTGAGTGGGGTAATAAGGGTTGGAGTGGGGTAATAAGGGGAGGAGTGGGGTAATAAGGAGAGGAGTGGGGTAATAAGGGGAGTAGTGGGGTAATAAGGGGAGGAGTGGGGTAATAAGGAGAGGAGTGGGGTAATAAGGAGAGGAGTGGGGTAATAAGGGGAGTAGTGGGGTAATAAGGGGAGGAGTGGGGTAATAAGGGGAGTAGTGGGGTAATAAGGGGAGGAGTGGGGTAATAAGGGGAGGAGTGGGGTAATAAGGGGAGGAGCGGGGTAATAAGGGGAGGAGCGGGGTAATAAGGAGAGGAGCGGGGTAATAAGGGGAGGAGCGGGGTAATAAGGAGAGGAGCGGAGTAATAAGGAGAGGAGCGGGGTAATAAGGAGAGGAGCGGGGTAATAAGGAGAGGAGCGGGGTAATAAGGAGAGGAGCGGGGTAATAAGGAGAGGAGCGGGGTAATAAGGAGGGGAGCGGGGTAATAAGGAGGAGCGGGGTAATAAGGAGAGGAGCGGGGTAATAAGGGGAGGAGCGGGGTAATAAGGAGAGGAGCGGGGTAATAAGGAGAGGAGCGGGGTAATAAGGAGAGGAGCGGGGTAATAAGGGGAGTAGTGGGGTAATAAGGAGAGGAGTGGGGTAATAAGGGGAGTAGTGGGGTAATAAGGGGAGGAGTGGGGTAATAAGGAGAGGAGTGGGGTAATAAGGGGAGTAGTGGGGTAATAAGGGGAGGAGTGGGGTAATAAGGAGAGGAGTGGGGTAATAAGGGGAGTAGTGGGGTAATAAGGGGAGGAGTGGGGTAATAAGGAGAGGAGTGGGGTAATAAGGGGAGTAGTGGGGTAATAAGGGGAGGAGTGGGGTAATAAGGGGAGGAGCGGGGTAATAAGGGGAGGAGCGGGGTAATAAGGGGAGGAGCGGGGTAATAAGGAGAGGAGCGGGGTAATAAGGGGAGGAGCGGGGTAATAAGGGGAGGAGCGGGGTATTAAGGAGAGGAGCGGAGTAATAAGGAGAGGAGCGGGGTAATAAGGAGAGGAGCGGGGTAATAAGGAGAGGAGCGGGGTAATAAGGAGAGGAGCGGGGTAATAAGGAGAGGAGCGGGGTAATAAGGAGAGGAGCGGGGTAATAAGGAGAGGAGCGGGGTAATAAGGAGAGGAGCGGGGTAATAAGGAGAGGAGCGGGGTAATAAGGAGAGGAGCGGGGTAATAAGGAGGGGAGCGGGGTAATAAGGAGAGGAGCGGGGTAATAAGGGGAGGAGCGGAGTAATAAGGAGAGGAGCGGGGTAATAAGGAGAGGAGCGGGGTAATAAGGAGAGGAGCGGGGTAATAAGGAGAGGAGTGGGGTAATAAGGAGAGGAGCGGGGTAATAAGGAGAGGAGCGGGGTAATAAGGAGGGGAGCGGGGTAATAAGGAGAGGAGCGGGGTAATAAGGGGAGGAGCGGGGTAATAAGGAGAGGAGCGGGGTAATAAGGAGAGGAGCGGGGTAATAAGGGGAGTAGTGGGGTAATAAGGGGAGGAGTGGGGTAATAAGGAGAGGAGTGGGGTAATAAGGGGAGTAGTGGGGTAATAAGGGGAGGAGTGGGGTAATAAGGAGAGGAGTGTGGTAATAAGGGGAGGAGTGGGGTAATAAGGAGAGGAGTGGGGTAATAAGGGGAGTAGTGGGGTAATAAGGGGAGGAGTGGGGTAATAAGGAGAGGAGTTGGGTAATAAGGGGAGTAGTGGGGTAATAAGGGGAGGAGTGGGGTAATAAGGGGAGGAGCGGGGTAATAAGGGGAGGAGCGGGGTAATAAGGAGAGGAGCGGGGTAATAAGGAGAGGAGCGGGGTAATAAGGGGAGGAGCGGGGTAATAAGGAGAGGAGCGGAGTAATAAGGAGAGGAGCGGGGTAATAAGGAGAGGAGCGGGGTAATAAGGAGAGGAGCGGGGTAATAAGGAGGGGAGCGGGGTAATAAGGAGAGGAGCGGGGTAATAAGGGGAGGAGCGGGGTAATAAGGAGAGGAGCGGGGTAATAAGGAGAGGAGCGGGGTAATAAGGAGAGGAGTGGAGTAATAAGGAGGGGAGCGGGGTAATAAGGGGAGGAGCGGGGTAATAAGGGGAGGAGTGGGGTAATAAGGAGAGGAGCGGGGTAATAAGTGGAGGAGCGGGGTAATAAGGAGAGGAGCGGAGTAATAAGGAGAGGAGCGGGGTAATAAGGAGAGGAGCGGGGTAATAAGGGGAGGAGCGGGGTAATAAGGAGAGGAGCGGGGTAATAAGGAGAGGAGCGGGGTAATAAGGAGAGGAGTGGAGTAATAAGGAGGGGAGCGGGGTAATAAGGGGAGGAGTGGGGTAATAAGGAGAGGAGTGGGGTAATAAGGAGAGGAGTGGAGTAATAAGGAGGGGAGCGGGGTAATAAGGGGAGGAGTGGGGTAATAAGGAGAGGAGCGGGTTAATAAGGGGAGGAGTGGGGTAATAAGGAGGGGAGTGGGGTAATAAGGAGGTGAGTGGGGTAATAAGGGTTGGAGTGGGGTAATAAGGGGAGGAGTGGGGTAATAATGGGAGGGGCGGGGTAATAATGGGAGGAGTGGGGTAATAAGGGAGGAGTGGGGTAATAAGGGGAGGAGTGGGGTAATAAGGGTTGGAGTGGGGTAATAAGGGGAGGAATGGGGTAATAATGGGAGGGGCGGGGTAATAATGGGAGGAGCGGGGTAATAAGGGAGGAGTGGGGTAATAAGGGGAGGAGCGGGGTAAAAAGGAGAGGAGCGGGGTAATAGGGGAGGAGTGGGGTAATAAGGGGAGGAGTGGGGTAATAAGGGGAGGAGTGGGGTAATAAGGGGAGGGGCGGGGTAATAAGGGGAGGGGAGGGGTAATAAGGGGAGGAGCGGGGTAATAAGGGGAGGAGTTTATAGAAAGAGAAAGCAGAATGGAAACCTATTTCCTACACTACTTTTGACTGTGTCCCAGATGGAGTCCTTTAAAGAGCTACGTT
Source organism: Oncorhynchus keta (assembly GCF_023373465.1). Lineage (NCBI taxonomy): Eukaryota > Metazoa > Chordata > Actinopteri > Salmoniformes > Salmonidae > Oncorhynchus > Oncorhynchus keta. The sequence goes on along the minus strand of NW_026287607.1, from coordinate 79,292 downwards.
TGCCATGGCGACTGAGTGACAAGCCTGAGGGGGAGAGATAGAGGAAGGGATAGAGGGGCTTAATGTCTACGGAGAGATAGCTAGTCTCCTCTCGCTTCCTCTCCCACCCTCCCCTTCTCTCCTCTCCGGAGCTGCAGTCAGACATACAGAGCTGGGGCTTTATGTTGGAGGAGATATCATGGGCTATTTCAGTCCAAGGGTAAGGCTCACTTGGTATCGTTGCAACTTGCAGCAGTAACAGATTTTCAAAGCCATTGCCTTTAGAAAACAATTTGCTGCAACTCTATCAAGTCAGTGGTGTCTGGGATGGGGCAGGAATAACATTTAGTCAGAAAACAACATTTGCCCTTCAGGGAAATAAAGGTTTTCAACACATTTTTAAAAACACTAAGCCCTCTCACACCTGGCCTCCCTGGGCCATCTCACACCTGGCCTCCCTAAGCCCTCTCACACCTGACCTCTCTAAGCCCTCTCACACCTGGCCTCCTTGGGCCATCTCACACCTGGCCTCCCTAAGCCCTCTCACACCTGGCCTCCCTAAGCCCTCTCACACCTGGCCTCCTTGGGCCATCTCACACCTGGCCTCCCTGGGCCATCTCACACCTGACCTCCCTAAACCCTCTCACACCTGACCTCCCTAAACCCTCTCATACCTGACCTCCCTAAGCCCTCTCACACCTGACCTCCCTAAACCCTCTCATACCTGACCTCTCTAAACCCTCTCATACCTGACCTCCCTAAGCCCTCTCACACCTGACCTCCCTAAACCCTCTCATACCTGACCTCCATAAACCCTCTCATACCTAACCTCTCTAAACCCTCTCACACCTGACCTCCCTAAGCCCTCTCATACCTGGCCTCCCTAAGTCCTCTCATACCTGACCTCTCTAAACCCTCTCATACCTGACCTCCCTAAGCCCTCTCACACCTGACCTCCCTAAGCCCTCTCATACCTGGCCTCCCTAAGTCCTCTCATACCTGACCTCTCTAAACCCTCTCATACCTGACCTCTCTAAACCCTCTCATACCTGACCTCTCTAAGCCCTCTCATACCTGGCCTCCCTAAACCCTCTCATACCTGACCTCCCTAAGCCCTCTCATACCTGACCTCCCTAAACCCTCTCACACCTGACCTCCCTAAACCCTCTCATACCTGACCTCCCTAAGCCCTCTCACACCTGACCTCTCTAAGCCCTCTCATACCTGACCTACCTAAACCCTCTCATACCTGACCTCTCTAAGCCCTCTCATACCTGACCTCTCTAAGCCCTCTCATACCTGACCTCTGTAAGCCCTCTCATACCTGACCTCCCTAAACCCTCTCATACCTGACCTCTCTAAGCCCTCTCATACCTGACCTCCCTAAACCCTCTCATACCTGACCTCTCTAAGCCCTCTCATACCTGACCTCTCTAAGCCCTCTCATACCTGACCTCCCTAAATCCTCTCATACCTGGCCTCCCTAAGCCCTCTCATACCTGACCTCTCTAAGCCCTCTCATACCTGACCTCTCTAAGCCCTCTCATACCTGACATCTCTATGTCCTCTCATACCTGACCTCTCTAAACCCTCTCATACCTGACCTCCCTAAGCCCTCTCATACCTGACCTCTCTAAGCCCTCTCATACCTGACCTCTCTAAGCCCTCTCAAACCTGGCCTCCCTAAGCTCTCTCATACCTGGCCTCCCTAAGCCCTCTCATACCTGGCCTCCCTAAGCCCTCTCATACCTGGCCTCCCTCAGCCCTCTCATACCTGACTTCCCTAAACCCTTTCACACCTGACCTCTCTAAGCCATCTCATACCTGACCTCTCTAAGCCCTCTCATACCTGACCTACCTAAACCCTCTCATACCTGACCTCTCTAAGCCCTCTCATACCTGACCTCTCTAAGCCCTCTCATACCTGACCTCTGTAAGCCCTCTCATACCTGACCTCCCTAAACCCTCTCATACCTGACCTCTCTAAGCCCTCTCATACCTGACCTCCCTAAGCCCTCTCATACCTGGCCTCCCTCAGCCCTCTCATACCTGACCTCCCTAAACCCTTTCACACCTGACCTCTCTAAGCCATCTCATACCTGACCTCTCTAAGCCCTCTCATACCTGACCTCCTAAACCCTCTCATACCTGACCTCTCTAAGCCCTCTCATACCTGACCTCTCTAAGCCCTCTCATACCTGACCTCCCTAAATCCTCTCATACCTGGCCTCCCTAAGCCCTCTCATACCTGACCTCTCTAAGCCCTCTCATACCTGACCTCTCTAAGCCCTCTCATACCTGACATCTCTATGTCCTCTCATACCTGACCTCTCTAAACCCTCTCATACCTGACCTCCCTAAGCCCTCTCATACCTGACCTCTCTAAGCCCTCTCATACCTGACCTCTCTAAGCCCTCTCATACCTGGCCTCCCTAAGCCCTCTCATACCTGGCCTCCCTAAGCCCTCTCATACCTGGCCTCCCTAAGCCCTCTCATACCTGGCCTCCCTCAGCCCTCTCATACCTGACCTCCCTAAACCCTCTCATACCTGGCCTCCCTAAGCTCTCTCACACCTGACCTCTCTAAGCCATCTCATACCTGACCTCTCTAAGCCCTCTCATACCTGACCTCTGTAAGCCCTCTCATACCTGACCTCCCTAAGCCCTCTCATACCTGACCTCTCTAGGCCCTCTCATACCTGACCTCTCTAGGCCCTCTCATACCTGACCTCCCTAAACCCTCTCATACCTGACCTCTCTAAGCCCTCTCATACCTGACCTCCCTAAGCCCTCTCATACCTGGCCTCCCTCAGCCCTCTCATACCTGACCTACCTAAACCCTCTCATACCTGACCTCTCTAAGCCCTCTCATACCTGACCTCTCTAAGCCCTCTCATACCTGACCTCTGTAAGCCCTCTCATACCTGACCTCCCTAAACCCTCTCATACCTGACCTCTGAAGCCCTCTCATACCTGACCTCCCTAAACCCTCTCATACCTGACCTCTCTAAGCCCTCTCATACCTGACCTCTCTAAGCCCTCTCATACCTGACCTCCCTAAATCCTCTCATACCTGGCCTCCCTAAGCCCTCTCATACCTGACCTCTCTAAGCCCTCTCATACCTGACCTCTCTAAGCCCTCTCATACCTGACATCTCTATGTCCTCTCATACCTGACCTCTCTAAACCCTCTCATACCTGACCTCCCTAAGCCCTCTCATACCTGACCTCTCTAAGCCCTCTCATACCTGACCTCTCTAAGCCCTCTCAAACCTGGCCTCCCTAAGCTCTCTCATACCTGGCCTCCCTAAGCCCTCTCATACCTGGCCTCCCTAAGCCCTCTCATACCTGGCCTCCCTCAGCCCTCTCATACCTGACTTCCCTAAACCCTTTCACACCTGACCTCTCAAGCCATCTCATACCTGACCTCTCTAAGCCCTCTCATACCTGACCTACCTAAACCCTCTCATACCTGACCTCTCTAAGCCCTCTCATACCTGACCTCTCTAAGCCCTCTCATACCTGACCTCTGTAAGCCCTCTCATACCTGACCTCCCTAAACCCTCTCATACCTGACCTCTCTAAGCCCTCTCATACCTGACCTCCCTAAGCCCTCTCATACCTGGCCTCCCTCAGCCCTCTCATACCTGACCTCCCTAAACCCTTTTACACCTGACCTCTCTAAGCCATCTCATACCTGACCTCTCTAAGCCCTCTCATACCTGACCTGACCTCTCTAAGCCCTCTCATACCTGACCTCTCTAAGCCCTCTCATACCTGACCTCCCTAAATCCTCTCATACCTGGCCTCCCTAAGCCCTCTCATACCTGACCTCCTCTAAGCCCTCTCATACCTGACCTCTCTAAGCCCTCTCATACCTGACATCTCTATGTCCTCTCATACCTGACCTCTCTAAACCCTCTCATACCTGACCTCCCTAAGCCCTCTCATACCTGACCTCTCTAAGCCCTCTCATACCTGACCTCTCTAAGCCCTCTCATACCTGGCCTCCCTAAGCTCTCTCATACCTGGCCTCCCTAAGCCCTCTCATACCTGGCCTCCCTAAGCCCTCTCATACCTGGCCTCCCTGCCCTCTCATACCTGACCTCCCTAAACCCTCTCATACCTGGCCTCCCTAAGCTGGTTCACACCTGACCTCTCTAAGCCATCTCATACCTGACCTCTCTAAGCTCTCTCACACCTGACCTCTCTAAGCCATCTCATACCTGACCTCTCTAAGCCCTCTCATACCTGACCTCTGTAAGCCCTCTCATACCTGACCTCCCTAAGCCCTCTCATACCTGACCTCTCTAGGCCCTCTCATACCTGACCTCTCTAGGCCCTCTCATACCTGACCTCATTTGACTGGTTCACTGGTTCACTGGTTCACTTGTTAACTGGTTGTCATTTGACTGGTTAACTGGTTGACTGGTTCACTTGTTAACTGGTTGACTGGTTGTCATTTGACTGGTTCAGTGGTTAACTGGTTGACTGGTTCACTGGTTAACTGGTTGACTGGTTCACTTGTTAACTGGTTGTCATTTGACTGGTTCAGTGGTTGACTGGTTGTCATTTGACAGGTTCACTGGTTGAATGGTTAACTGGTTCACTGGTTAACTGGTTGACTGGTTCACTGGTTAACTGGTTGACTGGTTCACTTGTTAACTGGTTGTCATTTGACTGGTTCAGTGGTTGACTGGTTGTCATTTGACTGGTTCAGTGGTTGACTGGTTGTCATTTGACTGGTTCAGTGGTTGAATGGTTAACTGGTTCACTTGTTAACTGGTTGTCATTTGACTGGTTCAGTGGTTAACTGGTTGTCATTTGACTGGTTCAGTTGTTAACTGGTTGTCATTTGACTGGTTCAGTGGTTGAATGGTTAACTGGTTCACTGGTTAACTGGTTAACTGGTTCACTTGTTAACTGGTTGTCATTTGACAGGTTCACTGGTTGAATGGTTAACTGGTTCACTGGTTAACTGGTTGACTGGTTCACTTGTTAACTGGTTGTCATTTGACTGGTTCAGTGGTTGACTGGTTGTCATTTGACTGGTTCAGTGGTTGACTGGTTGTCATTTGACTGGTTCAGTGGTTGAATGGTTAACTGGTTGTCCTGGTTGACTGGTTCACTTGTTAACTGGTTGTCATTTGACTGGTTCAGTGGTTGAATGGTTAACTGGTTGTCCTGGTTGACTGGTTGTCATTTGACTGGTTCAGTGGTTAACTGGTTGACTGGTTCACTTGTTAACTGGTTGTCATTTGACTGGTTCAGTGGTTGAATGGTTAACTGGTTCACTGGTTAACTGGTTGACTGGTTCACTTGTTAACTGGTTGTCATTTGACTGGTTCAGTGGTTAACTGGTTGACTGGTTCACTTGTTAACTGGTTGACTGGTTGTCATTTGACTGGTTCAGTGGTTAACTGGTTGACTGGTTCACTTGTTAACTGGTTGACTGGTTGTCATTTGACTGGTTCAGTGGTTAACTGGTTGACTGGTTCACTTGTTAACTGGTTGTCATTTGACTGGTTCAGTGGTTGACTGGTTGTCATTTGACAGGTTCACTGGTTGAATGGTTAACTGGTTGTCCTGGTTGACTGGCTGTCATTTGACTGGTTCACTGGTTAACTGGTTGACTAGTTGACTGGTTAACTGGTTGACTGGTTGTCATTTGACTGGTTCACTGGTTAACTGGTTGACTAGTTGACTGGTTCACTGGTTAACTGGTTGTCATTTGACTGGTTCACTGGTTAACTGGTTGTCATTTGACTGGTTCACTGGTTAACTGGTTGTCATTTGACTGGTTCACTGGTTGAATGGTTAACTGGTTCACTGGTTAACTGGTTGACTGGTTCACTTGTTAACTGGTTGTCATTTGACTGGTTCAGTGGTTGACTGGTTGTCATTTGACAGGTTCACTGGTTGAATGGTTAACTGGTTCACTGGTTAACTGGTTGACTGGTTCACTGGTTAACTGGTTGTCATTTGACTGGTTCAGTGGTTAACTGGTTGTCATTTGACTGGTTCACTGGTTAACTGGTTGTCATTTGACTGGTTCAGTGGTTAACTGGTTGTCATTTGACTGGTTCACTTGTTAACTGGTTGTCATTTGACTGGTTCACTGGTTAACTGGTTGTCATTTGACTGGTTCACTTGTTAACTGGTTGTCATTTGACTGGTTCAGTGGTTAACTGGTTGTCATTTGACTGGTTCACTTGTTAACTGGTTGTCATTTGACTGGTTCACTGGTTAACTGGTTGACTGGTTGACTGGTTAACTGGTTGACTGGTTGTCATTTGACTGGTTCAGTGGTTAACTGGTTGACTGGTTCACTTGTTAACTGGTTGTCATTTGACTGGTTCAGTGGTTGACTGGTTGTCATTTGACAGGTTCACTGGTTGAATGGTTAACTGGTTGTCCTGGTTGACTGGCTGTCATTTGACTGGTTCACTGGTTAACTGGTTGACTAGTTGACTGGTTAACTGGTTGACTGGTTGTCATTTGACTGGTTCACTGGTTAACTGGTTGACTAGTTGACTGATTAACTGGTTGACTGGTTGTCATTTGACTGGTTCACTGGTTAACTGGTTGACTTGTTCACTTGTTAACTGGTTGTCATTTGACTGGTTCACTGGTTGACTGGTTGTCATTTGACTGGTTAACTGGTTCACTGGTTAACTGGTTCACTTGTTAACTGGTTGTCATTTGACTGGTTAACTGGTTGACTGGTTCACTTGTTAACTGGTTGTCATTTGACTGGTTCAGTGGTTGACTGGTTAACTGGTTGTCATTTGACTGGTTCAGTGGTTAACTGGTTGTCATTTGACTGGTTCACTTGTTAACTGGTTGTCATTTGACTGGTTCACTTGTTAACTGGTTGTCATTTGACTGGTTCACTGGTTAACTGGTTGTCATTTGACTGGTTCACTTGTTAACTGGTTGACTGGTTCACTGGTTAACTGGTTGACTGGTTCACTGGTTAACTGGTTGACTGGTTCACTTGTTAACTGGTTGTCATTTGACTGGTTCACTTGTTAACTGGTTGTCATTTGACTGGTTCACTGGTTAACTGGTTGTCATTTGACTGGTTCAGTGGTTAACTGGTTAACTGGTTCACTTGTTAACTGGTTGTCATTTGACTGGTTCACTTGTTAACTGGTTGTCATTTGACTGGTTCACTGGTTAACTGGTTCACTTGTTAACTGGTTGTCATTTGACTGGTTCACTGGTTAACTGGTTGACTGGTTCACTGGTTAACTGGTTGACTGGTTCACTGGTTAACTGGTTGACTGGTTCACTTGTTAACTGGTTGTCATTTGACTGGTTCACTTGTTAACTGGTTGTCATTTGACTGGTTCACTGGTTAACTGGTTGTCATTTGACTGGTTCACTGGTTAACTGGTTGTCATTTGACTGGTTCACTTGTTAACTGGTTGTCATTTGACTGGTTCACTTGTTAACTGGTTGTCATTTGACTGGTTCACTGGTTAACTGGTTCACTTGTTAACTGGTTGTCATTTGACTGGTTCACTGGTTAACTGGTTGACTGGTTCACTGGTTAACTGGTTGACTGGTTCACTGGTTAACTGGTTCACTGGTTCACTTGTTAACTGGTTGTCATTTGACTGGTTCACTGGTTAACTGGTTTACTTGTTCACTTGTTAACTGGTTGTCATTTGACTGGTTCACTGGTTAACTGGTTTACTTGTTCACTTGTTAACTGGTTGACTAGTTGACTGGTTAACTGGTTGACTGGTTTACTTGTTCACTTGTTAACTGGTTGTCATTTGACTGGTTCACTGGTTAACTGGTTGTCTGGTTCACTGGTTAACTGGTTGACTGGTTCACTGGTTAACTGGTTGACTGGTTCACTGGTTAACTGGTTGTCATTTGACTGGTTCACTGGTTAACTGGTTGACTGGTTCACTGGTTAACTGGTTGACTGGTTCACTGGTTAACTGGTTGACTGGTTCACTTGTTAACTGGTTGTCATTTGACTGGTTCACTGGTTAACTGGTTGACTGGTTCAGTGGTTAACTGGTTGTCCTGGTTGACTGGCTGTCATTTGACTGGTTCACTGGTTAACTGGTTGTCATTTGACTGGTTCACTTGTTAACTGGTTGTCATTTGACTGGTTCAGTGGTTAACTGGTTGACTGGTTCACTTGTTAACTGGTTAACTGGTTCACTTGTTAACTGGTTGTCATTTGACTGGTTCACTTGTTAACTGGTTGTCATTTGACTGGTTAACTGGTTAACTGGTTGTCATTTGACTGGTTCACTGGTTAACTGGTTGACTGGTTAACTGGTTCACTGGTTGACTGGTTCACTTGTTAACTGGTTGTCATTTGACTGGTTCACTTGTTAACTGGTTGTCATTTGACTGGTTCACTTGTTAACTGGTTGTCATTTGACTGGTTCACTGGTTAACTGGTTGTCATTTGACTGGTTCACTGGTTAACTGGTTGACTGGTTCACTGGTTAACTGGTTGACTGGTTCACTTGTTAACTGGTTGTCATTTGACTGGTTCACTTGTTAACTGGTTGACTGGTTCACTGGTTAACTGGTTGACTGGTTCACTGGTTAACTGGTTGACTGGTTCACTTGTTAACTGGTTGTCATTTGACTGGTTCACTGGTTAACTGGTTGACTGGTTCACTGGTTAACTGGTTGACTGGTTCACTGGTTAACTGGTTGACTGGTTCACTGGTTAACTGGTTGACTAGTTGACTGGTTAACTGGTTGACTGGTTGTCATTTGACTGGTTCACTTGTTAACTGGTTGTCATTTGACTGGTTCAGTGGTTGACTGGTTAACTGGTTGTCATTTGACTGGTTCAGTGGTTAACTGGTTGACTGGTTGTCATTTGACTGGTTCAGTGGTTAACTGGTTGACTGGTTGTCATTTGACTGGTTCAGTGGTTGACTGGTTGTCATTTGACTGGTTCGGTGGTTGACTGGTTAACTGGTTGTCCTGGTTGACTGGTTGTCATTTGACTTGAGGTTCACTGGTTGAATGGTTAACTGGTTGTCCTGGTTGACTGGCTGTCATTTGACTGGTTCACTGGTTAACTGGTTGACTAGTTGACTGGTTAACTGGTTGACTGGTTGTCATTTGAATGGTTGTCTGGTTGTCCTGGTTAACCTAGTTGACTGGTTGTCCTGGTTAACCTAGTTGAATGGTTGTCCTGGTTAACCTAGTTGACTGGTTGTCCTGGTTAACCTAGTTGACTGGTTGTCCTGGTTAACCTAGTTGACTGGTTGCCCTGGTTCTTCTTTGAGGATCTGAGAATAGAGAGCAGCTGGACTTGTTCTGCTTTTCTCCCCATAGAACAGAGCCTCCCTGCGGGTCTCTGTCGCCCAGCTATGTCCCCATGTAGAGAGAGAGACACACACGCACGCACGCACGCACACACACACACACACAGTGTCTGTCTGAGTGATTTATTGTCTCCCCCAGTGACTGCAACATCTGGTGTAGACATCTGTCAGAGAGACCTCCCTCCTAGTACGCTGGCAGCATAAACACTGATGTCTGCAGGGGAAAGGCTTCGCATATACACACACATACAGTATATTCAGAATGTATTCAGACCCTTTGACTTTTTCCACATTTTGTTACATTACAGCCTTATTCTAAAATGGATTAAATTGTTTTCCTCATCAATAACCCATAATGACAAAGCAAGAACAGGCTTTTAGAATTTAATGCATTTTTTAAAATAAAAATATTAAATATTACATTTAAGTAAGTATTCAGATCCTTTACTCAGTACTTTGTTGAAGCACTTCTGCCAGCAATTACTGCCTCAAGTCTATGACGCTACAAGCTTGGCACACCTATATTTGGGGAGCGTCACCGCACAGCTATTTTCAGGTCCCTCCAGAGATGCTCGATCGGGTTCAAGTCCGAGCTCTGGCTGGGCCACTCAAGGACATTCAGAGACTTGTCCCAAAGCCATCCCCCTGCATTGTATTGGCTGTGTTCTTAGTGTCGTTGTCCTGTTGGAAGGTAAACTTTTGCCCCAGTCTGAGTTCCTGAGCGCTCTGGAGCAGGTTTTCATTAAGAATCTCTCTGTACTTTTCTCTGTTCATCTTTCCCTTAATCCTGACTAGTCTCCCAGTCCCGGCCGCTGATGAACATCCCCACAGCATGATGCTGCCACCACCATGCTTCACCATAGGGATGGTGCCAGGGTTCCTCCAGGCTGGACACTTGCTTTCAGGCCAAAGATTTTAATCTTGGTTTCATCAGACCAGAGAATCTTGTTTCTCATGGTCTGAGAGTCCTTTAGGTGCCTTTTGGCAAACTCCAAGTGGGCTGTCATATGCCTTTTACTGAGGAGTGGCTTCTGTCTGGCCACTCTACCATAAAAGCTAGATTGGTGGAGTGCTGCAGAGAAGGTTGGTCTTCTGGAAGATTCTCCCATCTCCAAAGAGGAAATCTGGAGCTCTGTCAGAGTGACCATCAGGTTCTTGGTCACCTCCCTGACCAAGGCCCTTCTCCCCCGATTGCTCAGCTTGGCCGGGAGGCCAGATCTAGGAAGAGTCTTGGTGGTTCCAAACTTCTTCCATTAATTAAAGAATGATGGCAGGTCTGTGTTCTTGGGGACCTTCAATGCTGTATACATTTTTTGGTACCTTTCCCCAGATCTGTGCCTCAACACAATGCTGTCTCAGAGCCTTATGAACTATTCCTTCCACCTCATGGCTTATAGTTTTTGCTCTGACATTCACTGTCAACTGTGGAACCTTATATAGACAGGAGTGTGCCTTTCATAGTTTTATGTCTTCAGTATCATTTTGCAATGTCAAAAAGAGTTAAAATAAAGAAACCCTTCAATGAGTAGGTGTGTCCAAACTTTCGACTGGTACTGTATGTACAGTTGAAGTCGGAAGTTTACATACACTGAGGTTGGAGTCATTAAAACTCGTTTTTTAACCACTCCACAAATTTCGTGTAAACAAACTATAGTTTTGGCAAGTCGGTTAGGACATCTACTTTGCGCATGACACAAGTCATTTTTCCAACATTTTTTTAACAGATTATTTCACTTTATTACCGCTCAGGAAGGAGACGCGTTCTGTCTCCTAGAGATTAATGTACTTTGGTGAGAATTGTGCAAATTAATCCCAGAACAACAGCAAAGGACCTTGTGAAAATGCTGGAGGAAACAGGTACAAAAGTATCTGTATTCACAGTAAAACAAGTTCTATATCGACATAACCTGAAAGGCCGCTCAGCAAGGAAGAAGCCACTGCTCCAAAGCCGCCATAAAAAAATCCAGACTAAGGTTTGGAACTGCACATGTGGACAAAGATCGTACTTTTTGGAGAAATGTCCTCTTGTCTGATGAAACAAAAACATAACTGTTTGGCCATAATGACCATTGTTATGTTTGGAGGGAAAAGGGGGACGCTTGCAAGCCGAAGAACACCATCCCAACTGTGAAGCAAGGGGCTGGCAGCGTCATGTTGTGGGGATGTTTTCCTGCAAGAGGGACTGGTGCCCTTCACAAAATAGCATCATGAGGGCGGAAAATTATGTGGAAATATTGAAGCAACGTCTCAAGACATCAGTCAGGAAGTTAAAGCTTGGTTGCAAATTAGTCTTCCAAATGGACAATGACCCCAAGCGTACTTCCAAAGATTTGGCAAAATGGCTTAAGGACAACAAAGTCAAGGTATTGGAGTGGCCTTCACAAAGCCCTGACCTCAATCCTAAGAAAATGTGTGGGCAGAACTGAAAAAGCATGTGTGAGCAAGGAGGCCTATACAATCCTGACTCAGTTCCACTAGCTCTGTCAGGAGGAATGGGCCAAAATTCACCCAAATTATTGTGGGATGTTCGTGGAAGGCTACCCCAAACTTTTTACCCAAGTTAAACAATTTAAAGGCAATGCTACAAAATTTAGTGTTTGTAAACTTCTGACTCACTGGGAATGTGATGAAAGAAATACAAGTTTAAATAAATCATTCTCTACTATTATTGTGACATTTTACATTCTTAAAATAAAGTGGTAATTCTAACTGTCCTACATTTTTTTACTAGGATTAAATGTCAGGAATTGTGAAAAACTGAGTTTAAATGTATTTGGCTAAGGTGTATGTAAACTTCAGACTTCAACTCTACATACATGGGTTCCCCAGTACAATGGCTATATATATATATGGTTCCCCAGTACAGTAGCTATATATATAGATGGTTCCCCAGTACAGTAGCTATATATATAGATGGTTCCCCAGTACAGTAGCTATATAAGTATATGCAGATTGAGTGAGTGGTGGTGAGGGTTTGGAGATTAATATTCTAACAATGTTCATCTCCACTTCTTTTGAATAATAGATCAAACCCAAAGTAGCTCCTCCCCCCCAACACAACCAGTCAGTCAGACTATGAACCATGTATGTCACTGCAGCAGAAGAGTTCAGTGTGTTAGAGGTTATTCTCTTCTTTTATCCCTCTTTGTCATGTACACAGGCAGGCATGGATACCTTAATGCATTAAGTACACACACACACACACACACACACACACACACACACACACACACACACACACACACACACACACACACACACACACACACACACACACACACACACACACACACACACACACACACACACACACACACACACACACACACAATCAATCTCACTTTGTGGCATGAGGAATTGGCCCACATCACTGTTTAGATACAGTTGCTGCAATTTGACAGCAAGACCACACTAATGTATAGCTGCAGCCAGACGAGTTAGATCCACTGGTCTCTGATTGAAGACCACAGTAGTGTATTCCACCAGACTAGGTCCACTGGTCTCTGATTGAAGACCACAGTAGTGTATAGCTGTAGCCAGACTAGTTAGATCCACTGGTCTCTGATTGAAGACCACAGTAGTGTATTCCTGTAGCCAGACTAGTTAGATCCACTGGTCTCTGATTGAAGACCACAGTAGTGTATTCCTGTAGACTGTTAGATCAGCCAGACTAGTTAGATCCACTGGTCTCTGATTGAAGACCACAGTAGTGTATAGCTGCAGCCAGACTAGTTAGATCCACTGGTCTCTGATTGAAGACCACAGTAGTGTATAGCTGTACCCAGACTAGTTAGATTCACTGGTCTCTGATTGAAGACCACAGTAGTGTATAGCTGCAGCCAGACTAGTTAGATCCACTGGTCTCTGATTGAAGACCACAGTAGTGTATATCTGAAAGCTTCGAGTTTTGCTTCCTGCTATCCACGTTCAACTCCATATACAAATCCATAAGACTCATTTTAGGTCTCCCTGAAGTCAATAGATTCACATTCTATTACTCGCCGTAGAGAAGAGGCAACAGATTCCATGTTCGCTGTAGACTTCTAGCAGCATGGAGCGACTAGGAAGAGTAACAACATGCACAGAACTGTCTCCATCTTAGAAAATGCGTCAGTTTTTTGGCGTTTCTCTAAAAACTCCCTTGCCTCTGAAATGTTGATGTTCTCAACAGACAGTCAGAGAAATGCTCTAATCCTAGATCTAGTGGAGGAGAAGGTCCTCTGGCAGGAGCAGTGGCTTGTTCCAGGACAGCAACACTTCAGGAAGTCTTCTCAGTCATGATGATCTTGTCATTAATATCCCCTTTATGACAAAACCCTGACAACTTTACCGTCTTCGCCTTTCATTTATCTGAAAGCTGAATAAACATTTATAAACACTGTGTTAGCCCACAGATATGGTCTCAATAAACACTGTGTTAGCCCACACATATGGTCTCAATAAACACTGTGTTAGCCCACATATATGGTCTCAATAAACACTGTGTTAGCCCACACATATGGTCTCAATAAACACTGTGTTAGCCCACACATATGGTCTCAATAAACACTGTGTTAGCCCACACATATGGTCTCAATAAACACTGTGTTAGCCCACATATATGGTCTCAATAAACACTGTGTTAGCCCACAGATATGGTCTCAATAAACATTAATAAACACTGTGTTAGCCCACACATATGGTCTCAATAAACACTGTGTTAGCCCACACATATGGTCTCAATAAACACTGTGTTAGCCCACAGATATGGTCTCAATAAACACTGTGTTAGCCCACACATATGGTCTCAATAAACATTAATAAACACTGTGTTAGGCATACCTCATTTCAAAACAGGCCATCATGGTCAATCATGAATGATTCTTTATGTTTCCTAACTGCATGCCAATTATTTGATATCAATCAGATTAAATCAGTTTAAATAGGAATTCAGATCTTCTAGAATGACTGTTTGATGAGCAACTCTTCCCCCTCAGGAGGTTGAAAAGGTTTGGAATGAGCCATCAAAAGGTTTGGAATGGGCCATCAAAAGGTTTGGAATGGGCCGCCAAAAGGTTTGGAATGGGCCCTCAAAAGGTTTAGAGTGGGCCCTCAAAAGGTTTGGAATGGGCCCTCAAAAGGTTTGGAATGGGCCCTCAAAAGGTTTGGAGTGGGCCCTCAAAAGGTTTGGAGTGGGCCCTCAAAAGGTTTGGAATGGGCCTTCAAAAGGTTTGGAATGGGCCCTCAAAAGGTTTGGAATGGGCCCTCAAAAGGTTTGGAATGGGCCCTCAAAAGGTTTGGAATGGGCCCTCAAAAGGTTTGGAGTGGGCCCTCAGAAGGTGTGGAATGGGCCCTCAAAAGGTTTGGAATGGGCCTTCAAAAGGTTTGGAATGGGCCCTCAAAAGGTTTGGAATGGGCCCTCAAAAGGTTTGGAATGGGCCCTCAAAAGGTTTGGAGTGGGCCCTCAAAAGGTGTGGAATGGGCACTCAAAAGGTTTGGAATGGGCCTTCAAAAGGTTTGGAATGGGCCCTCAAAAGGTTTGGAGCGGGCCCTCAAAAGGTTTGGAGTGGGCCCTCAAAAGGTTTGGAATGGGCCCTCAAAAGGTTTGTAGTGGGCCATCAAAAGGTTTGGAATGGGCCCTCAAAAGGTTTGGAATGGGCCCTCAAAAGGTTTGGAGTGGGCCCTCAAAAGGTTTGGAGTGGGCCCTCAAAAGGTTTGGAATGGGCCTTCAAAAGGTTTGGAATGGGCCCTCAAAAGGTTTGGAATGGGCCCTCAAAAGGTTTGGAATGGGCCCTCAAAAGGTTTGGAATGGGCCCTCAAAAGGTTTGGAGTGGGCCCTCAGAAGGTGTGGAATGGGCCCCCAAAAGGTTTGGAATGGGCCTTCAAAAGGTTTGGAATGGGCCCTCAAAAGGTTTGGAATGGGCCCTCAAAGGTTTGGAATGGGCCCTCAAAAGGTTTGGAGTGGGCCCTCAAAAGGTGTGGAATGGGCACTCAAAAGGTTTGGAATGGGCCTTCAAAAGGTTTGGAATGGGCCCTCAAAAGGTTTGGAGCGGGCCCTCAAAAGGTTTGGAGTGGGCCCTCAAAAGGTTTGGAATGGGCCCTCAAAAGGTTTGTAGTGGGCCATCAAAAGGTTTGGAATGGGCCCTCAAATCCTCAAAGTTCTACAGCTGCACCGTTGAGAGCATCTGGACTGGCTGCATCGCTGCTTGGTATGGCAACAGCACCGCCCTGGATCGCATGGCACTACAGAGGGTGGTGCAGAAAACCCGGTACATCATTGGAGCTGAGCTCCCTGCCATCCAGGACCTCTATATCAGGCGGTGTCAGAGGAACGCCCGGAAAATCTCCAGCCACACACTGTCTCTATGCACACTCACAGGACTCTATACACACACTGTCTCTATACAGACTCACAGGACTCTATACACACACTGTCTCTATGCACACTCACAGGACTCTATACACACACTGTCTCTATACAGACTCACAGGACTCTTTACACACACTGTCTCTATGCACACTCACAGGACTCTATACACACACTGTCTCTATACAGACTCACAGGACTCTATACACACCCACTGTCTCTATACAGACTCACAGGACTCTATACACACACTGTCTCTATACAGACTCACAGGACTCTACACACACACACTGTCTCTATACAGACTCACATGACTCTATACACACACCGTCTCTATGCAGACTCACAGGACTCTTTACACACACCGTCTCTATGCACTTGCAGGACTATACACACACTGACACTCATGCACACACACATGACATCATCATTTACACTGCGGCTACTCTGTTAATCATATATTCTGATGCCTAGACACCTTACCCCTGTACATACCAACCTCTATCACCAGTCTGCCTGCACATGGTCAACATGCTATTGGAACTGACCCTGTACATACCGACCTCTATCACCAGTCTGCCTGTACATGGTCAACATGCTATTGGAACTGACTCTGTACATACCTACCTCTATCACCAGTCTGCCTGCACATGGTCAACATGCTATTGGAACTGACCCTGTACATACCGACCTCTATCACCAGTCTGCCTGCACATGGTCAACATGCTATTGGAACTGACCCTGTACATACCTACCTCTATCACCAGTCTGCCTGTACATGGTCAACATGCTATTGGAACTGACCCTGTACATACCTACCTCTATCACCAGTCTGCCTGTACATGGTCAACATGCTATGGAACTGACCCTGTACATACCGACCTCTATCACCAGTCTGCCTGCACATGGTCAACATAGTATTGGAACTGACCCTGTACATACCGACCTCTATCACCAGTCTGCCTGCACATGGTCAACATGCTATTGGAACTGACCCTGTACATACCGACCTCTATCACCAGTCTGCCTGCACATGGTCAACATGCTATTGGAACTGACCCTGTATGAAGCTTACTTACTTAATAGTTATCTTTTATGTGTTCTTCATCTTGTTCTACCTTATGTTGTTTTTAAAGTAGCACATGAATTACTGGCTGTTGGGTTTAGAGCTGGGAAAGAAAGGCATGTCACTGTAATTGTGAACGAGACATTAACTCAAGCAGATGGCGTTAACACACCTTTTCTTGTAGGTCTATTTGGTTTCAATCGAAGCGTATATCCTGTCTAGCGGCACTGTGGTGAGTTTCGGCAGAGTTTATTTGTGATTTATTATTTTCAGATAAGAAAGGACAGGTGTTTTTGGTGTGACTTCATAGGTCTATGTTACAGTATATACTATTCAGTTTTATTATGCGAAAATACTAATGAATCATGATAGGATCTTGCGAGACATTGAATCATGTTTGATCTGACTGTACTAGATGAGCACCACTGTGGGAAGTGAATCATGTTTGATCTGACTGTACTAGATGAGCACCACTGTGAGAAGTGAATCATATTTGATCTGACTGTACTAGATGAGCACCACTGTGAGGAAGTGAATCATATTTGATCTGACTGTACTAGATGAGCACCACTGTGAGAGGTGAATCATGTTTGATCTGACTGTACTAGATGAGCACCACTGTGAGGAAGTGAATCATGTTTGATCTGACTGTACTAGATGAGCACCACTGTGAGGAAGTGAATCATATTTGATCTGACTGTACTAGATGAGCACCACTGTGAGAGGTGAATCATGTTTGATCTGACTGTACTAGATGAGCACCACTGTGAGGAAGTGAATCATGTTTGATCTGACTGTACTAGATGAGCACCACTGTGAGGAAGTGAATCATATTTGATCTGACTGTACTAGATGAGCACCACTGTGAGAGGTGAATCATGTTTGATCTGACTGTACTAGATGAGCACCACTGTGAGGAAGTGAATCATGTTTGATCTGACTGTACTAGATGAGCACCACTGTGAGGAAGTGAATCATGTTTGATCTGACTGTACTAGATGAGCACCACTGTGAGGAAGTGAATCATGTTTGATCTGACTGTACTAGATGAGCACCACTGTGAGAGGTGAATCATGTTTGATCTGACTGTACTAGATGAGCACCACTGTGAGGAAGTGAATCATATTTGATCTGACTGTACTAGATGAGCACCACTGTGAGAGGTGAATCATGTTTGATCTGACTGTACTAGATGAGCACCACTGTGAGGAAGTGAATCATGTTTGATCTGACTGTACTAGATGAGCACCACTGTGAGGAAGTGAATCATGTTTGATCTGACTGTACTAGATGAGCACCACTGTGAGGAAGTGAATCATGTTTGATCTGACTGTACTAGATGAGCACCACTGTGAGGAAGTGAATCATATTTGATCTGACTGTACTAGATGAGCACCACTGTGAGAGGTGAATCATGTTTGATCTGACTGTACTAGATGAGCACCACTGTGAGGAAGTGAATCATGTTTGATCTGACTGTACTAGATGAGCACCACTGTGAGAAGTGAATCATGTTTGATCTGACTGTACTAGATGAGCACCACTGTGAGAAGTGAATCATGTTTGATCTGACTGTACTAGATGAGCACCACTGTGAGAAGTGAATCATGTTTGATCTGACTGTACTAGATGAGCACCACTGTGAGGAAGTGAATCATGTTTGATCTGACTGTACTAGATGAGCACCACTGTGAGGAAGTGAATCATATTTGATCTGACTGTACTAGATGAGCACCACTGTGAGGAAGTGAATCATGTTTGATCTGACTGTACTAGATGAGCACCACTGTGAGGAAGTGAATCATGTTTGATCTGACTGTACTAGATGAGCACCACTGTGAGAAGTGAATCATGTTTGATCTGACTGTACTAGATGAGCACCACTGTGAGGAAGTGAATCATGTTTGATCTGACTGTACTAGATGAGCACCACTGTGAGAAGTGAATCATGTTTGATCTGACTGTACTAGATGAGCACCACTGTGAGGAAGTGAATCATGTTTGATCTGACTGTACTAGATGAGCACCACTGTGAGGAAGTGAATCATATTTGATCTGACTGTACTAGATGAGCACCACTGTGAGGAAGTGAATCATGTTTGATCTGACTGTACTAGATGAGCACCACTGTGAGAAGTGAGTCATGTTCGATCTGACTGTACTAGATGAGCACCACTGTGAGGAAGTGAATCATGTTTGATCTGACTGTACTAGATGAGCACCACTGTGAGAAGTGAATCATGTTTGATCTGACTGTACTAGATGAGCACCACTGTGAGAGGTGAGTCATCTGTTTGTAGTAATAATGATGTGATGTCAGACTATTAGGCACAAACAACAGATCTTGATGAGGGTTATTTTAAGCGATTTGAGCACCCTTCAAATCGTGTTGATGAGTCTTTAACCAAGTGGTCACATATCGTTCTGGGTTCTGTGGAGATGTGTGAACATCAAGGCAGACACGAGGTCATTTTGGATCCTTGGTGGGATCAGGTTAATAATGTGGTGAATCAGTGTATCTGCATTCGCAATAGAGGTGGTACGTTTCTGTAAGCTATAAGCACATGTTGTAATGTACATGAGCCTGCCCTCTACTGGTGGCTGAGTGTAACTTCACTCAGTTTCACATCTTGGTGTTGTAGTGTTGTAATACATTATTAACAATGTAATGATACCTTCATCATACACCAGCTGTTGTAGTGCAGAGAAACAAGATAAAACCTTCATCCTACACCAGCTGTTGTAGTGCAGAGAAACCAGATAATATCTTCATCATAACCCAGCTGTTGTAGTGCAGAGAAACCAGATAATACCTTCATCAATGTCTGTTGTAGTGCAGAGAAACCAGATAATACCTTCATCAATGTCTGTTGTAGTGCAGAGAAACCAGATAATACCTTCATCAATGTCTGTTGTAGTGCAGAGAAACCAGATAATACCTTCATCAATGTCTGTTGTAGTGCAGAGAAACCAGATAATACCTTCATCAATGTCTGTTGTAGTGCAGAGAAACCAGATAATACCTTCATCAATGTCTGTTGTAGTGCAGAGAAACCAGATAATACCTTCATCAATGTCTGTTGTAGTGCAGAGAAACCAGATAATACCTTCATCAATGTCTGTTGTAGTGCAGAGAAACAAGCTTGTTGCCTAAAAACAGATTTTGGTGTAAAGAGAGACAACTGTAGTTTATAACCTCAAGGTCCAGACAACGATCCTCAATAGTCTAGTCTGGTACTTGACCACCAGAGAACACGAGGCTGCCCTCTAGTGGACATAGTTGGAAGCATTCCAGGACCACAGGGCAACTGTCAGACGTTATTCTGTGACGTTCACTTCTCAACACCGACACCGGGAGTCGGTCACCGAACAAGCCTTTCTGATAAGGAGGTCGGTGTAGCGCGTAGCAATGGGCTCAATTTCGGGTTTATTATCTGTGGTAGGAGCGGCAACGTTATACCTCTATCTCCTGTCCACTTTCCTGCCGCCCGGACCGCAACATCTTCACCGGCGACATGCGGTGGAGTTAAACAACGAGAGCGCAGAGGGGGACGTGGACGTGGAAGTTGTAGAGTACAGGTAGCCAGCCTCAACAGATCTACAGCTACAATTTGCCAGATGTCGCAAGACTTTTTTGTTGTTGCTATTAGCATAATAATTATAGGCTACAGCAGCTGCCTGCTTGTACAACAATGACACTTTCTAGGACATGTTTACGTATACAACTTGGCAAATAAGTCAATATATAGCGACGTCCACAGTGTTTTATTAGGGGTAATAATAGCATAGTGACATCACCATTTATGTAATAGATCTAATGTAACATTAAAGTCCCAGAGTGGTTATCTGTTGTAGGATTATGATGTTGATAAGTGTATTGACAGACGGCGCAGTCCATGGAGGTGCTGTCATAATCACTGCGTTTGGCAGCATCTCATTTCCCTCAGACGATCGCACGACTTTAAGTTATGAAAATGGCATCATCAAACACCTGACTTGTCAGTGTAGGCTAATTCAGAGGAAATGTCACAGCTGGTTGCTGTTCTCTCAAAGTATTTGTCGTTGCCTGATGGTGTTGTTTATATCACAGTAGTTCCTGTTTTCAGATGATGTTCCTATAGGCCTACTCTAAACCCCTGTGTGTCTCATCCAGCCCCGCCTTCTCTCCTATGTTTATGGTTTCTGCCCCAGTGGAGATCTGGCCGTGGCCTCTCTTGGTTGGCTTAGGTTCACTTGGCCTGAAATACTGTCCTCCTCAGTCTGATGAGTAATGAGAACATACAGCTCTGATCTAACCCTGGACAGGACACACTTGTCTTGGTTTGCTTAGGTTCACTTGGCCTGAAATACTGTCCTCCTCAGTCTGATGAGTATGAGAACATACAGCTCTGATCTAACCCTGGACAGGACACACTTGTCTTGGTTTGCTTAGGTTCACTTGGCCTGAAATACTGTCCTCCTCAGTCTGATGAGTATGAGAACACACATCTCTGATCTAAACCTGGACAGGACACACTTGTCTTGGTTGGCGTGATGCCATCGTCCCATCATATTTCATCCTCCCTAATTATAAAGGAGTTTCACGACCCTGCCGTCATGTTTATCAGGCCTGTACACTTCTATTAGAGAACAGACATCCAGAGGTGGATGGACAGGAGGACACCACTGGTCTCTAGGGTCTCCTGCTAGGTCCACCACCGGAAGGTTCTGATGAGGTGCTACCCAGGACATAACACTGGACACGGTGTGCTGAGAGATACACACCGGAAGGTTCTGATGAGGTGCCTCCCAGGACATAACACTGGACACGGTGTGCTGAGAGATACACACCGGAAGGTTCTGATGAGGTGCCTCCCAGGACATAACACTGGACACGGTGTGCTGAGAGATACACACCGGAAGGTTCTGATGAGGTGCTACCCAGGACATAACACTGGACACGGTGTGCTGAGAGATACACACCGGAAGGTTCTGATGAGGTGCCTCCCAGGACATAACACTGGACACGGTGTGCTGAGAGATACACACCGGAAGGTTCTGATGAGGTGCTACCCAGGACATAACACTGGACACGGTGTGCTGAGAGATACAGACCGGAAGGTTCTGATGAGGTGCTACCCAGGACATAACACTGGACACGGTGTGCTGAGAGATACACACCGGAAGGTTCTGATGAGGTGCTACCCAGGACATAACACTGGACACGGTGTGCGGAGGGATACACACCGGAAGGTTCTGATGAGGTGCTACCCAGGACATAACACTGGACACGGTGTGCGGAGGGATACACACCGGAAGGTTCTGATGAGGTGCTACCCAGGACATAACACTGGACACGGTGTGCTGAGGGATACACGCTGGACGGTTCTGATGAGGTGCTACCCAGGACATAACACTGGACACGGTGTGCGGACGGTTCTGATGAGGTGCTACCCAGGACATAACACTGGACACGGTGTGCGGACGGTTCTGATGAGGTGCTACCCAGGACATAACACTGGACACGGTGTGCGGACGGTTCTGATGAGGTGCTACCCAGGACATAACACTGGACACGGTGTGCGGACGGTTCTGATGAGGTGCCTCCCAGGACATAACACTGGACACGGTGTGCGGACGGTTCTGATGAGGTGCCTCCCAGGACATAACACTGGACACGATGTGCTGAGGAATACCACCGTGGCTTTGCCTTCCATTCATCCCATACAGCTCAACAATTAGATGTCATACCAGCAGCTCAGGTTTCATGGTTTATGGTTCATTCTGTTTGCGTGTGTCTGCGTCACGGCTGAGGAGCCTGATACTTCCAGCATTGAAACTAGCAGAGGCAGAAATCCCAGAGCAAAAGCCGCTATTTCTGTCCCATATCCTGTTTCATACTCTCTCTCATGCTGCACACGGGCACCAGTCATGCCCACTTTAGTCTGTGTTTGACCTGTCTATGATGTCAGATTAGGGTGTCCCCAGATTCCCAATACTCTAGAGAGTCAAGTTTAGACGAGTCATACACCAGCAGACTGGGGGCTGAGCATTATGTCTTCCCTATATGACTACAACTACGGCTGTCTGTACTACGGCTGTCTGTACTACGACTGTCTGTACTACGGCTGTCTGTACTACGACTGTCTGTACTACGGCTGTCTGTACTACGACTGTCTGTACTACGGCTGTCTGTACTATGACTGTCTGTACTATGGCTGTGTATACTATGGCTGTATATCCTATGGCTGTATATACTATGGCTGTATATACTATGGCTGTATATCCTATGGCTGTATATCCTATGGCTGTATATACTATGGCTGTGTATCCTATGGCTGTATATCCTATGGCTGTATATCTTATGGCTGTGTATACTATGGCTGTATATCCTGTGGCTGTATATCCTATGGCTGTGTATCCTATGGCTGTATATCTTATGGCTGTGTATACTATGGCTGTATATCCTATGGCTGTATATACTATGGCTGTATATCCTATGGCTGTATATCCTATGGCTGTATATCCTATGGCTGTATATCTTATGGCTGTATATCTTATGGCTGTGTATACTATGGCTGTATATCCTATGGCTGTATATCTTATGGCTGTATATACTATGGCTGTATATCTTATGGCTGTATATCCTATGGCTGTGTATCCTATGGCTGTGTATACTATGGCTGTATACCCTATGGCTGTATATCTTATGGCTGTGTATACTATGGCTGTATATCCTATGGCTGTATATCTTATCGCTGTATATACTATGGCTGTATATCTTATGGCTGTATATCTTATGGCTGTGTATACTATGGCTGTATATCCTATGGCTGTATATCCTATGGCTGTATATCCTATGGCTGTATATCCTATGGCTGTATATACTATGGCTGTATATCCTATGGCTGTGTATACTATGGCTGTGTATACTATGGCTGTATATCCTATGGCTGTATATACTACGGCTGTGTGTACTACGGCTGTATATCTTATGGCTGTGTATCCTATGGCTGTATATCCTATGGCTGTATATCTTATGGCTGTGTATCCTATGGCTGTATATCCTATGGCTGTATATCTTATGGCTGTGTATCCTACGGCTGTATATCTTATGGCTGTGTGTACTACGGCTGTATATCTTATGGCTGTGTATCCTATGGCTGTGTATCTATGGCTGTGTATCCTATGGCTGTATATACTATGGCTGTATATACTACGGCTGTGTATACTATGTCTGTGTGTACTACGGCTGTATATCCTATGGCTGTATATCCTATGGCTGTATATACTATGGCTGTATATACTATGGCTGTATATACTACGGCTGTGTATACTATGTCTGTGTGTACTACGGCTGTATATCTTATGGCTGTGTATCCTATGGCTGTATATCCTATGGCTGTATATCTTATGGCTGTGTATACTATGTCTGTGTATACTATGTCTGTGTGTACTACGGCTGTATATCCTATGGCTGTATATCCTATGGCTGTATATACTATGGCTGTATATACTACGGCTGTGTATACTATGGCTGTATATACTATGGCTGTATATCCTATGGCTGTATATCTTATGGCTGTGTATACTATGACTGTATATACTATGGCTGTATATACTATGGCTGTATATCCTATGGCTGTGTATACTATGGCTGTATATCCTATGGCTGTGTATACTATGGCTGTATATACTATGGCTGTGTATCCTATGGCTGTATATACTATGGCTGTATATCTTATGGCTGTGTATACTATGGCTGTGTATACTATGGCTGTATATACTATGGCTGTGTATACTATGGCTGTATATCCTATGGCTGTATATACTATGGCTGTATATACTATGGCTGTGTATACTATGGCTGTATATCCTATGGCTGTATATCTTATGGCTGTGTATACTATGGCTGTATATCTTATGGCTGTGTATACTATGGCTGTCTGTACTACGGCTGTATATCCTATGGCTGTATATACTACGGCTGTGTATACTATGGCTGTATATACTACGGCTGTGTATCCTATGGCTGTATATCTTATGGCTGTGTATACTATGGCTGTATATCTTATGGCTGTGTATACTATGGCTGTATATCCTATGGCTGTATATCTTATGGCTGTATATCTTATGGCTGTGTATACTATGGCTGTATATACTATGGCTGTATATACTACGGCTGTGTATACTATGGCTGTATATACTACGGCTGTGTATCCTATGGCTGTATATCTTATGGCTGTGTATACTATGGCTGTATATCTTATGGCTGTGTATACTATGGCTGTATATCCTATGGCTGTATATCTTATGGCTGTGTATACTATGGCTGTATATCCTATGGCTGTATATCTTATGGCTGTATATCTTATGGCTGTGTATACTATGGCTGTGTATACTATGGCTGTATATCCTATGGCTGTATATCTTATGGCTGTGTATACTATGGCTGTATATACTATGGCTGTATATCCTATGGCTGTGTATACTATGTCTGTGTGTACTACGGCTGTATATCTTATGGCTGTGTATACTATGGCTGTATATCCTATGGCTGTATATCCTATGGCTGTATATCCTATGGCTGTATATCCTATGGCTGTATATCCTATGGCTGTATATACTATGGCTGTATATCCTATGGCTGTGTATACTATGGCTGTGTATACTATGGCTGTATATCCTATGGCTGTATATACTACGGCTGTGTGTACTACGGCTGTATATCTTATGGCTGTGTATCCTATGGCTGTATATCCTATGGCTGTATATCTTATGGCTGTGTATCCTATGGCTGTATATCCTATGGCTGTATATCTTATGGCTGTGTATCCTACGGCTGTATATCTTATGGCTGTGTGTACTACGGCTGTATATCTTATGGCTGTATATCCTATGGCTGTATATACTATGGCTGTATATACTACGGCTGTATATACTACGGCTGTATATCTTATGGCTGTGTATACTATGACTGTATATCCTATGGCTGTATATCCTATGGCTGTATATCCTATGGCTGTGTATACTATGACTGTATATACTATGGCTGTATATACTATGACTGTATATCCTATGGCTGTGTATACTATGACTGTATATCCTATGGCTGTATATCCTATGGCTGTATATCCTATGGCTGTGTATACTATGGCTGTATATACTACGGCTGTGTATCCTATGGCTGTGTATACTATGGCTGTATATACTATGGCTGTGTATCCTATGGCTGTATATCCTATGGCTGTGTATACTATGGCTGTATATACTACGGCTGTGTATCCTATGGCTGTGTATACTATGGCTGTATATACTACGGCTGTGTATCCTATGGCTGTATATACTATGGCTGTGTATCCTATGGCTGTGTATCCTATGGCTGTGTATCCTATGGCTGTGTATACTATGACTGTATATACTATGGCTGTATATACTACGGCTGTGTATCCTATGGCTGTGTATACTATGGCTGTATATACTACGGCTGTATATACTATGGCTGTGTATACTATGGCTGTATATACTATGACTGTATATACTATGGCTGTATATCCTATGGCTGTGTATACTATGGCTGTATATACTACGGCTGTGTATACTATGGCTGTATATACTATGGCTGTGTATACTATGGCTGTATATCCTATGGCTGTATATCTTATGGCTGTGTATACTATGGCTGTGTATACTATGGCTGTATATACTATGGCTGTATATACTATGGCTGTGTATACTATGGCTGTATATCCTATGGCTGTGTATCCTATGGCTGTATATCCTATGGCTGTATATCTTATGGCTGTGTATACTATGGCTGTGTATACTATGGCTGTGTATCCTATGGCTGTATATACTACGGCTGTGTATACTATGGCTGTATATCCTATGGCTGTATATACTACGGCTGTGTATACTATGGCTGTATATACTACGGCTGTGTATCCTATGGCTGTATATACTATGGCTGTGTATACTATGGCTGTATATCCTATGGCTGTATATCTTATGGCTGTGTATACTATGGCTGTATATACTATGGCTGTATATACTATGGCTGTATATACTATGGCTGTGTATACTATGGCTGTATATCCTATGGCTGTGTATCCTATGGCTGTATATCCTATGGCTGTATATCTTATGGCTGTGTGTACTACGGCTGTATATCTTATGGCTGTATATCCTATGGCTGTATATCCTATGGCTGTGTATCCTATGGCTGTATATCCTATGGCTGTATATACTATGGCTGTATATCCTATGGCTGTATATCCTATGGCTGTGTATCCTATGGCTGTATATCCTATGGCTGTGTATCCTATGGCTGTGTATACTATGGCTGTATATCCTATGGCTGTATATCCTATGGCTGTGTATACTATGGCTGTATATCCTATGGCTGTATATACTATGGCTGTGTATACTATGGCTGTATATCCTATGGCTGTGTATACTATGGCTGTATATCCTATGGCTGTATATACTATGGCTGTATATACTATGGCTGTATATCCTATGGCTGTATATCCTATGGCTGTGTATACTATGGCTGTATATCCTATGGCTGTATATACTATGGCTGTGTATACTATGGCTGTATATCCTATGGCTGTATATCCTATGGCTGTGTATACTATGGCTGTATATCCTATGGCTGTATATACTATGGCTGTATATACTATGGCTGTATATCCTATGGCTGTGTATACTATGGCTGTATATACTATGGCTGTATATACTATGGCTGTATATACTATGGCTGTATATCCTATGGCTGTATATCCTATGTCTGTGTATACTATGGCTGTATATACTATGGCTGTATATCCTATGGCTGTATATACTATGGCTGTATATCCTATGGCTGTCTGTACTATGGCTGTGTATCCTATGGCTGTATATCCTATGGCTGTGTATCCTATGGCTGTATATCCTATGGCTGTATATCCTATGGCTGTGTATACTATGGCTGTATATACTATGGCTGTATATCCTATGGCTGTGTATCCTATGGCTGTGTATACTATGGCTGTGTATACTACGGCTGTAGTACACACAGACATAGTATATGCATATACAGCCGTAGTATGTCTGTACTGTGTGTACTATGGCTGGCTATAACCTATAACCCCTTCCTGTAACCTATAACCCCTTCCTATGACCTATAACCCCTTTTTAGAATTTATAACCTATAACCCCTTCATATAAACCCTTCCTGTAACCTATAACCCCTTCCTATAACTTATAACCCCTTCCTATGACCTATAACCCCTTTTTAGAATGTATAACCTATAACCCCTTCCTATGACCTATAACCCCTTTTGAGAATTTATAACCTATAACCCCTTCCTATAACTTATAACCCCTTCCTATAACTTATAACCCCTTCCTATGACCTATAACCCCGTCCTATGACCTATAACCCCGTCCTATGACCTACAACCCCTTCCTATGACCTACAACCCCTTCCTATGACCTATAACCCCTTCCTATGGCCTTCGCCTGTGTTACCTTAAATGCTCTGTCCTCAGTGTCCTCAATTCCCGTTTGAAAATAATAATAATAATCCCCTGGTGCAAACAGTAACTAGGTGACAATATTTAGGTCTAAATCTGACACTAGTACTAGGAACCATGTTATCTGATGTTGCTGGTGTTTGTTTCCTTCCAGACTGAAGTTCCCGTCGGACCTGGATGAGCTGAGGGAGCTGGCTGAGATGCTGCAGTTCTATAAGACAGAACACACAGGCTACGTGGTGCTGCTGTTCTGTAGTGCCTACATCTACAAACAGTCCTTCGCCATCCCTGGCTCCTCCTTCCTGGTAAGAGAGACTAACATTACACCCATCCATGGAACACACACTTTGTTTCCATGAACCTATGACCCTAAGACCAGAACCTCCATCCATGGAACACACACTTAGTTTCCATGAACCTATGACCCTAAAGACCAGAACCTCCATCCATGGAACACACACTTTGTTTCCATGAACCTAAAACACACTTTGTCTCCAAACCTATGACCAGAACCTCCATCCATGGAACACACACTTTGTTTCCATGAACCTATGACCCTAAAGACCAGAACCTCCATCCATGGAACACACACTTTGTTTCCATGAACCTATGACCCTAAGACCAGAACCTCCATCCATGGAACACACACTTTGTTTCCATGAACCTATGACCCTAAGACCAGAACCTCCATCCATGGAACACACACTTTGTTTCCATGAACCTATGACCCTAAGACCAGAACCTCCATCCATGGAACACACACACTTTGTTTCCATGAACCTATGACCCTAAAGACCAGAACCTCCATCCATGGAACACACACTTTGTTTCCATGAACCTATGACCCTAAGACCAGAACCTCCATCCATGGAACACACACACTTTGTTTCCATGAACCTATGACCCTAAGACCAGAACCTCCATCCATGGAACACACACACTTTGTTTCCATGAACCTATGACCCTAAGACCAGAACCTCCATCCATGGAACACACACACTTTGTTTCCATGAACCTATGACCCTAAAGACCAGAACCTCCATCCATGGAACACACACTTTGTTTCCATGAACCTATGACCCTAAGACCAGAACCTCCATCCATGGTCAGAACAGCCTCCCGACCCTCACCAGTAGGGGTGTAAAGTACTTAAGTAAAAATACTTTGAAGTATTACTTAAGTAGTTTTTGGGGGTATCTGTACTTTACTATTTATATTTTTTGACAACTTTTATTTCAAAACATTCCTAAAGAAAATGATGTACTTTTTTACTCCACACATTTTCCCTGACACCCAAAAGTATTAGTTACATGTTGAATGCTTAGCAGGACAGGAAAATGGTCCAATTCACGCACTAAACAGAGAACATCCCTGGTCATCCCTACTGCCTCTGATCTGGCGGACTCACTAAACAGAGAACATCCCTGGTCATCCCTACTGCCTCTGATCTGGCAGACTCACTAAACAGAGAACATCCCTGGTCATCCCTACTGCCTCTGATCTGGCGGACTCACTAAACAGAGAACATCCCTGGTCATCCCTACTGCCTCTGATCTGGCGGACTCACTAAACAGAGAACATCCCTGGTCATCCCTACTGCCTCTGATCTGGCGGACTCACTAAACAGAGAACATCCCTGGTCATCCCTACTGCCTCTGATCTGGCGGACTCACTAAACAGAGAACATCCCTGGTCATCCCTACTGCCTCTGATCTGGCGGACTCACTAAACAGGCATGCTTCATTTGTAAATAATGTGGTAGTGTTGGAGTGTGGGAGTGTTGGAGTGTGGGAGTGTTGGAGTGTCAGAGTGTGGGAGAGTGGGAGTGTTGGAGAGTGACCCCTGGCTATCTGTAGATAAACAAACTAGAACATTGTGTTTTTTGGTTTGCTTAATATAAACATTTTGAAATGATTTATGTTTTCAGTTAACTTTTGGTACTTAAGTATATTTAAAAATCATATACTTTGACGTTTACTCAAGTAGTATTTTACTGGGTGTCTTTCACTTGAGTCATTTTCTATTAAGGTATCTTAATTTTACTCAAGTATGACAATTGGGTACTTTTTCCTGCTCAGCATTGCTCATCCCCTGTGCTTCCCAGAACATGCTGGCGGGGGCGCTGTTTGGTCCATGGCAGGGTCTGGTCCTGGCCTGTCTTCTGACCACCACCGGCTCTACCTTCTGTTACCTGCTCTCTGCTGCCTTCGGGAAGAGCTACGTCACACGCCTGTTCCCTGACAAGGTGGACATGCTGCAGAACAAGGTGTGACAGAGAGACAGAGTATGTTGTTCCACTTCACAGTACCATGGGGTTGTTGGAGGAGGACTGGGGGGGGGTACAGTACCATGGGGTTGTTGGAGGAGGACTGGGGGGGGTACAGTACCATGGGGTTGTTGGAGGAGGACTGGGGGGGGTACAGCACCATGGGGTTGTTGGAGGAAGACTGGGGGGGGTACAGTACCATGGGGTTGTTGGAGGAGGACTGGGGGGGGTACAGTACCATGGGGTTGTTGGAGGAGGACGGGGGGGGGGGGGTACAGTACCATGGGGTTGTTGGAGGAGGACTGGGGGGTACAGTACCATGGGGTTGTTGGAGGAGGACTGGGGGGGGAGGAGGACTGGGGGGTACAGTACCATGGGGTTGTTGGAGGAGGACTGGGGGGGGGTACAGTACCATGGGGTTGTTGGAGGAGGACTGGGGGGGGGGGGTACAGTACCATGGGGTTGTTGGAGGAGGACTGGGGGGGGGGTACAGTACCATGGGGTTGTTGGAGAATTGATTACAATTCTCTAAAGATAGACTAGAGGGGTGTGTGTCCTCTTACAGTGTCCTTGGCTTACACATTAGGTTAGACAGGTGTAACAGAGGGCCAGTGAGGAGCAGAAGACTGGTCTGATCACCAGTATAACAGTGTCTGATCACCAGTATAACAGTGTCTGATCACCAGTATAACAGTGCAGACAGTATAACAGATGACCAGTGAGAAGCAGAAGACTGGTCTGATCACCAGTATAACAGTGTCTGATCACCAGTATAACAGTGTCTGATCACCAGTATAACAGTGCAGACAGTATAACAGATGACCAGTGAGAAGCAGAAGACTGGTCTGATCACCAGTGTACCAGATGTGATCGTACTTCGTAACTCTCTTGGGTTTTTGGTTTGTAAAGAAAAGACTGTCCAGCCAGCGGTCCCAGTTGATTGGTGATTAATAGACACCAGGAAACACATGTTCAGGACAACAGTATGTTGATCGCTGCAGATTTGTGAATCGTCTGTTGGCATGGAAATAACTGAATTAGAGCATGCTGGGTAACTCTCTTATAGAAAAGTGCATCCCAGGAAGCCACCAATATCTAACAGGTACTGTACACAAATATACACTGAACTAAAATATAAACACAACATGTAAAGTGTCATGAGCTGAAATAAGATCCCAGACATTTTCCATACTGCACGAAAAGCTTATTTTTCTCAAATGTTCTACGCATATTTGTTTATAACCCTGTTAGTGAGCATTTCTCCTTTGCCAAGATAATCCATCCACCTGACAGGTGTGGCATATCAACAAGCTGATTAAAACAGCATGATCATTACAAATGTGCACCTTGTGCTGGGGGACAATAAAAGGCCCTAGAATTATATAATGTATAAAATGCACTATTTCAGAATGTGACCTCCCCCTATCTGCAAGCATGACCTATGACATAACACATTATTGATATGTAAATTCAACCGATCAATAGGAATACATAAACAGTGACAAGGGAAACATATCTCATCTATCTCATCCATTCTCCCACCCCCTCCTTCCCTCTCAACCTCATCCGTTCTCCCACCCTCCCTCTCTACCTCCTCCTCTCACCTTCCCTCTCTACCTCATCCGTTCTCCCACCCCCCCTCCTTCCCTTTCTACCTCATCCGTTCTCCCACCCCCCCTCCTTCCCTCTCTACCTCATCCATTCTCCCACCCCCTCTCTACCTCCTCTCCCCCACCCCCTCTCTACCTCCTTCGTTCTCCCACCATCTCTCTACCTCCTCCTCTCTCCTTCCCGCTCTACCTTCTCCCACCCTCCCTCTCTACCTCCTTCATTCTCCCACCCTCTCTCTACCTCCTCTCTCCCATGCCCTCTCCTTCCTTCCCCCTCCTCCCCCTCTCCTCCTCTCCCATGCCCTCTCTCCCTCCTCCTCTCCCATGCCCTCTCTCCCTCCTCTCCCCCATGCCCTCTCCTTCCTTCCTTCCCCCTCTCCCTCCTCCTCTCCCATGCCCTCTCTCCCTCCTCCTCTCCCTCCTCTCTCCCATGCCCTCTCCTTCCTTCCCTCTCTCCCTCCTCCTCTCCCATGCCCTCTCTCCCTCCTCTCTCCCATGCCCTCTCCCTCCTCCTCTCCCATGCCCTCTCCTTCCTTCCCTCTCTCCCTCCTCCTCTCTTTCCTTCCCTCTCTCCCATGCCCTCTCCTTCCCTCTCTCTGTCAGGTGGAGGAGAACCGTAGCAGTCTGTTCTTCTTCCTCCTGTTCCTGCGGTTCTTCCCCATGACTCCTAACTGGTTCCTGAACGTGACGTCCCCCATCCTCAACATCCCTGTCTCCATGTTCTTCTTCTCCGTACTCATCGGTGAGAAGCAGCACTGCCACACAACACACAGGACTATTATATAATACTACTGAGAATGACATGATACGTCATTTTGCTTAAGACGTGAAGACTTACATTAGCTCACCAAGTTAATGTCTAGGCTTTAGCTCAGAAGGCTAACACAGTCTCTCCCTTGTTATATTGAAGTACTGCTACAACAGATGTCATTAATTACCAGATCATGTCCACCTTTAATGTTCCGCACTCTCCCTCCTCCCATATCGCCTTTAGCTCAGCGGTCTAACCCAGTCCCTCCTCTCCTTCATCAGGTCTAGTGTTTATCTAGGTATAACCAAGTCTCTCCTCTCCTTCATCAGGTCTAGTGTTTATCTAGGAGGTCTAACCCAGTCTCTCCTTCCCCTGGTCTAGTGTTTATCTAGGAGGTCTAACCCAGTCTCTCCTCTCCTTCATCAGGTCTAGTGTTTATCTAGGAGGTCTAACCCAGTCTCTCCTTCATCAGGTCTAGTGTTTATCTAGGTATAACCCAGTCTCTCCTCTCCTTCATCAGGTCTAGTGTTTATCTAGGAGGTCAAACCCAGTCTCTCCTCTCCTTCATCAGGTCTAGTGTTTATCTAGGGGGTCTAACCCAGTCTCTCCTTCCCCTGGTCTAGTGTTTATCTAGGAGGTCTAACCCAGTCTCTCCTCTCCTTCATCAGGTATAGTGTTTATCTAGGAGGTCTAACCCAGTCTCTCCTTCATCAGGTCTAGTGTTTATCTAGGAGGTCTAACTCAGTCTCTCCTTCATCAGGTCTAGTGTTTATCTAGGAGGTCTAACCCAGTCTCTCCTCTCCTTCATCAGGTCTAGTGTTTATCTAGGAGGTCTAACTCAGTCTCTCCGTCATCAGGTCTAGTGTTTATCTAGGAGGTCTAACCCAGTCTCTCCTCTCCTTCATCAGGTCTAGTGTTTATCTAGGAGGTCTAACTCAGTCTCTCCTTCATCAGGTCTAGTGTTTATCTAGGAGGTCTAACTCAGTCTCTCCTTCATCAGGTCTAGTGTTTATCTAGGTCTAACCCAGTCTCTCCGTCATCAGGTCTAGTGTTTATCTAGGAGGTCTAACCCAGTCTCTCCTTCATCAGGTCTAGTGTTTATCTAGGAGGTCTAACCCAGTCTCTCCTTCATCAGGTCTAGTGTTTATCTAGGAGGTCTAACCCAGTCTCTCCTCTCCTTCATCAGGTCTAGTGTTTATCTAGGAGGTCTAACCCAGTCTCTCCTTCATCAGGTCTAGTGTTTATCTAGGAGGTCTAACCCAGTCTCTCCTTCATCAGGTCTAGTGTTTATCTAGGAGGTCTAACCCAGTCTCTCCTTCATCAGGTCTAGTGTTTATCTAGGAGGTCTAACCCAGTCTCTCCTTCATCAGGTCTAGTGTTTATCTAGGAGGTCTAACCCAGTCTCTCCGTCATCAGGTCTAGTGTTTATCTAGGAGGTCTAACCCAGTCTCTCCTCTCCTTCATCAGGTCTAGTGTTTATCTAGGAGGTCTAACTCAGTCTCTCCGTCATCAGGTCTAGTGTTTATCTAGGAGGTCTAACTCAGTCTCTCCTTCATCAGGTCTAGTGTTTATCTAGGAGGTCTAACCCAGTCTCTCCTTCATCAGGTCTAGTGTTTATCTAGGAGGTCTAACCCAGTCTCTCCTCTCCTTCATCAGGTCTAGTGTTTATCTAGGAGGTCTAACCCAGTCTCTCCTCTCCTTCATCAGGTCTAGTGTTTATCTAGGAGGTCTAACTCAGTCTCTCCGTCATCAGGTCTAGTGTTTATCTAGGAGGTCTAACCCAGTCTCTCCTTCATCAGGTCTAGTGTTTATCTAGGAGGTCTAACCCAGTCTCTCCGTCATCAGGTCTAGTGTTTATCTAGGAGGTCTAACCCAGTCTCTCCGTCATCAGGTCTAGTGTTTATCTAGGAGGTCTAACCCAGTCTCTCCTTCATCAGGTCTAGTGTTTATCTAGGAGGTCTAACCCAGTCTCTCCTTCATCAGGTCTAGTGTTTATCTAGGAGGTCTAACCCAGTCTCTCCTTCATCAGGTCTAGTGTTTATCTAGGAGGTCTAACCCAGTCTCTCCTCTCCTTCATCAGGTCTAGTGTTTATCTAGGAGGTCTAACCCAGTCTCTCCTTCATCAGGTCTAGTGTTTATCTAGGAGGTCTAACCCAGTCTCTCCGTCATCAGGTCTGATCCCATATAACTTCATCTGCGTGAGGACCGGCTCCATCCTGTCAGAGATCTCTTCCCTGGACGATATCTTCTCCTGGGGGACGCTGCTACAGCTGTTGGCCATCGCCTGTGTGGCCCTGCTTCCCGGAGCCCTTATCAAGCTCTACAGCCAGAACCACCTCCAACTGGACGGGCTGCAGCAGAATGGACGACACAGACAGAACCAGGGACAAGCAGCTGATGACAGAAAGAGGAGATGACCCTGCTGAAATACAGCCATGCTGGGTCTGATTGACCCTGACTGACCACGCAGGACTGGATTGGCCTCCACCACTACAGCTTTACACAGAGGAGTTTATAGACTTTGTTTCAGGGGCAGAGAAACGTCTTAACTGCCACTATGCCGAGGATACTTAAAGGTCATGAACAGTCGTGTTTTTCATGAAATTTTATGATATTTGGATGAAACCAGATCAAAATATGATGACCAAAGTATGAAAAAATGAGTGTTTCTCCTACATTGATCAAGGTTGGTCTCTCACCTAATTTAAATAAGTACCGCTTTGTGACATCACCCTAACTCTCATTTTAATACACCAATGGTAACATGATATTCTCTTACCTAATTTAAATAAGTACCACTTTGTAACCAACATCGGAGAAGGTGTGTTTGTGGAGGGGTGTGGTTTATACAGCTACTCCACTGGTGCCTGTAAGGTGTCATCAAATATAATTAAACGTTTACAGTATTCATCTATGGTAGAGATACTTATGTCTCCTCTTTCATCTGTCTGGTGTTACTGGTCTTCAAGCGTGGAACTAAAGGGGGGTAGTTGTCATTCAACACACCTGTCAGTGCTGCAGTGAACCCCTCCCAGCAGAGACATGATGGAACAAAAGGGGGGTAGTTGTCATTCAACACACCTGTCAGTGCTGCTGTGAACCCCTCCCAGCAGAGACATGATGGAACAAAAGGGGGGTAGTTGTCATTCAACACACCTGTCAGTGCTGCTGTGAACCCCTCCCAGCAGAGACATGATGGAACAAAAGGGGGGGGTAGTTGTCATTCAACACACCTGTCAGTGCTGCTGTGAACCCCTCCCAGCAGAGACATGATGGAACAAAAGGGGGGGGTAGTTGTCATTCAACACACCTGTCAGTGCTGCTGTGAACCCCTCCCAGCAGAGACATGATGGAACAAAAGGGGGGGTAGTTGTCATTCAACACACCTGTCAGTGCTGCTGTGAACCCCTCCCAGCAGAGACATGCCAAATGATGCCATTTCAACGTTTGAGCTGATTTGTGTACCACCTGATTTGCTAGGGCTGATTTTACTGCAGGACTACAGAGCAGGTTGACATCAGGGGTTTCAAAGATCTGTCAGTCAAGGCCAACTCATGAATATAAGCTCCCTGAACACTCTGCCTGTCTTTTCAAACTTCCTGATAGTTAGCCGGGAAGAAAAATATACTTTTTCTTCAAATGTTGAGCATTTTAATCGGCAAAATATATAATGGGTGATATTTTAGTCAGTTAAAAGGCCATTTTACATGGGAATCTGAATGACTATTTGAGACGGATGCACTTTGAACTGTCTGTGACTGTGATCATGAGCACATATTCAGAAGATGTGCACAGTTAAGGCGAATCATTTGTTTTTGTAAATGAACTGTTGATTTTCACCAGTAGCCTAATCTATACACAGTGGAATGCAGCAAGACGTAGGTTTCCAACGCTTCAACAGAGAGGACATAATGAGTGGTGTTGTGAGGGAAGTTATTGGAGACCCAACTGGTAGTGTTTTCATTCCGTGTTGTTTACTTCCTGCTAGCTGTGGAACGTGTCACTTCCCCATCATGGGGGCTTGTGATGTCACCTGGGAAACAGGGTCAAGGAACAGCACCTCGTCTTGTGACATCACCTGTGACCATACAGGGTAACAGTACTGTAGTGTAAACCACAGGCCATACAGGGTAACAGGACTGTAGTGTAAACCAGGCCATACAGGGTAACAGTACTGTAGTGTAAACCAGGTCATACAGGGTAACAGTACTGTAGTGTAAACCACAGGCCATACAGGGTAACAGTACTGTAGTGTAAACCACAGGCCATACAGGGTCACAGTACTGTAGTGTAAACCACAGGCCATACAGGGTAACAGTACTGTAGTGTAAACCAGGCCATACAGGGTAACAGTACTGTAGTGTAAACCAGGCCATACAGGGTAACAGTACTGTAGTGTAAACCACAGGCCATACAGGGTAACAGTACTGTAGTGTAAACCAGGCCGTACAGGGTAACAGTACTGTAGTGTAAACCACAGGCCATACAGGGTAACAGTACTGTAGTGTAAACCACAGGCCATACAGGGTCACAGTACTGTAGTGTATACCAGGTCATACAGGGTAACAGTACTGTAGTGTAAACCACAGGCCATACAGGGTAACAGTACTGTAGTGTAAACCACAGGCCATACAGGGTAACAGTACTGTAGTGTAAACCACAGGCCATACAGGGTAACAGTACTGTAGTGTAAACCACAGGCCATACAGGGTAACAGTACTGTAGTGTAAACCAGGCCATACAGGGTAACAGTACTGTAGTGTAAACCAGGTCATACAGGGTAACAGTACTGTAGTGTAAACCACAGGCCATACAGGGTAACAGTACTGTAGTGTAAACCAGGCCATACAGGGTAACAGTACTGTAGTGTAAACCAGGTCATACAGGGTAACAGTACTGTAGTGTAAACCAGGCCATACAGGGTAACAGTACTGTACGGTAAACCACAGGCCATACAGGGTCACAGTACTGTAGTGTAAACCACAGGCCATACAGGGTAACAGTACTGTACGGTAAACCAGGCCATACAGGGTAACAGTACTGTACGGTAAACCACAGGCCATACAGGGTCACAGTACTGTAGTGTAAACCAGGCCATACAGGGTAACAGTACTGTAGTGTAAACCACATGCCATACAGGGTAACAGTTTGTCACCCAGTCAGTCAGTCAGTCACCCACCCATCCAGTCAGTCACCCACCCATCCAGTCAGTCACCCACCCCTCCAGTCAGCCACCCACCCCTCCAGTCAGCCACCCACCCCTCCAGTCAGCCACCCACCCCTCCAGTCAGCCACCCACCCCTCCAGTCAGTCACCCACCCATCCAGTCAGTCACCCACCCCTCCAGTCAGCCACCCACCCCTCCAGTCAGTCACCCACCCGTCCAGGCAGTCACCCACCCACCCACCCACCCGTCCAGTCAGTCACCCACCCGTCCAGTCAGTCACCCACCCACCCGTCCAGTCAGTCACCCACCCACCCACCCGTCCAGTCAGTCACCCACCCACCCATCCAGTCAGTCACCCACCCACCCGTCCAGTCAGTCACCCACCCACCCGTCCAGTCAGTCACCCACCCGTCCAGTCAGTCACCCACCCACCCGTCCAGTCAGTCACCCACCCACCCACCCATCCAGTCAGTCACCCACCCACCCATCCAGTCAGTCACCCACCCGTCCAGTCAGTCACCCACCCACCCGTCCAGTCAGTCACCCACCCACCCGTCCAGTCAGTCACCCACCCACCCATCCAGTCAGTCACCCACCCACCCGTCAGTCAGTCAGTCACCCACCCGTCCAGTCAGTCACCCACCCACCCGTCCAGTCAGTCACCCACCCACCCACCCACCCGTCCAGTCAGTCACCCACCCACCCACCCGTCCAGTCAGTCACCCACCCACCCGTCCAGTCAGTCACCCACCCACCCACCCACCCGTCCAGTCAGTCACCCACCCACCCGTCCAGTCACACCACCCACCCGTCCAGTCAGTCACCCAGTCAGTCACACCCACCCACCCGTCCAGTCAGTCACCCACCCACCCAGTCACCCACCCACCCGTCCAGTCAGTCAGTCACACCACCCATCCAGTCAGTCAGTCAGTCACCCACCCATCCACCCAGTCACCCACCCGTCCAGTCAGTCACCCACCCGTCCAGTCAGTCAACCAGTAACACAAGCAGATGTGTGTTGTGTTCTCACATGCTGGATAAACACACAGCACCTCATCCTACAAGGCTGAGGCAGTCAGGATAAACACACAGCACCTCATCCTACAAGGCTGAGGCTGCCAGGATAAACACACAGCACCTCATCCTACAAGGCTGAGGCAGCCAGGATAAACACACAGCACCTCATCCTACAAGGCTGAGGCAGCCAGGATAAACACACAGCACCTCATCCTACAAGGCTGAGGCTGCCAGGATAAACACACAGCACCTCATCCTACAAGGCTGAGGCAGCCAGGATAAACACACAGCACCTCATCCTACAAGGCTGAGGCAGCCAGGATAAACACACAGCACCTCATCCTACAAGGCTGAGGCTGCCAGGATAAACACACAGCACCTCATCCTACAAGGCTGAGGCTGCCAGGATAAACACACAGCCACTCATCCTACAAGGCTGAGGCTGCCAGGATAAACACACAGCACCTCATCCTACAAGGCTGAGGCTGCCAGGATAAACACACAGCCACTCATCCTACAAGGCTGAGGCAGTCAGGCTAAACACACAGCCACTCATCCTACAAGGCTGAGGCAGTCAGGATAAACACACAGCCACTCATCCTACAAGGCTGAGGCAGTCAGGATAAACACACAGCCACTCATCCTACAAGGCTGGGGCAGTCAGGATAAACACACAGCCACTCATCCTACAAGGCTGAGGCAGTCAGGATAAACACACAGCACCTCATCCTACAAGGCTGAGGCTGCCAGGATAAACACACAGCCACTCATCCTACAAGGCTGAGGCAGTCAGGATAAACACACAGCACCTCATCCTACAAGGCTGAGGCTGCCAGGATAAACACACAGCCACTCATCCTACAAGGCTGAGGCAGTCAGGATAAACACACAGCACCTCATCCTACAAGGCTGAGGCTGCCAGGATAAACACACAGCACCTCATCCTACAAGGCTGAGGCTGCCAGGATAAACACACAGCACCTCATCCTACAAGGCTGAGGCTGCCAGGATAAACACACAGCACCTCATCCTACAAGGCTGAGGCAGTCAGGATAAACACACAGCACCTCATCCTACAAGGCTGAGGCAGTCAGGCTAAACACACAGCACCTCATCCTACAAGGCTGAGGCAGTCAGGCTAAACACACAGCACCTCATCCTACAAGGCTGAGGCAGTCAGGCTAAACACACAGCACCTCATCCTACAAGGCTGAGGCAGTCAGGCTAAACACACAGCACCTCATCCTACAAGGCTGAGGCAGTCAGGCTAAACACACAGCACCTCATCCTACAAGGCTGAGGCAGTCAGGCTAAACACACAGCACCTCATCCTACAAGGCTGAGGCAGTCCAGGATAAACACACACCTCAGTCACTTAACATCAACACTTTGTTTCTCCAGATAATTGAAGGTAGACTCTGCAAAGGAACATCATCATACACAGCGGGGTCACTTCCTGCTTAAAGTCACACCGCCGGGCCACTTCCTGCTTAAAGTCACACCGCCGGGCCACTTCCTGCGTAAAGTCACACCGCCGGGCCACTTCCTGCGTAAAGTCACACCGCCGGGCCACTTCCTGCTTAAAGTCACACCGCCTACCACTTCCTGCTTAAAGTCACACAGCGGGCACTTCCTGCGTAAAGTCACACCGCCGGGCCACTTCCTGCGTAAAGTCACACCGCCGGGCCACTTCCTGCGTAAAGTCACACCGCTGGGCCACTTCCTGCGTAAAGTCACACCGCCGGGCCACTTCCTGCGTAAAGTCACACCGCCGGGCCACTTCCTGCTTAAAGTCACACCGCTGGGCCACTTCCTGCTTAAAGTCACACCGCCGGGCCACTTCCTGCGTAAAGTCACACCGCCGGGCCACTTCCTGCGTAAAGTCACACCGCCGGGCCACTTCCTGCTTAAAGTCACACCGCTGGGCCACTTCCTGCTTAAAGTCACACCGCCGGGCCACTTCCTGCGTAAAGTCACACAGCCGGGCCACTTCCTGCGTAGAAGTCACACCGCCGGGCCACTTCCTGCGTAAGTCACACCGCTGGCCACTTCCTGCGTAAAGTCACACCGCCGGGCCACTTCCTGCGTAAAGTCACACCGCCGGGCCACTTCCTGCTTAAAGTCACACCGCGGGCCACTTCCTGCTTAAAGTCACACCGCCGGGCCACTTCCTGCGTAAAGTCACACCGCCGGGTCACTTTCTGCGTAAAGTCACACCGCCGGGCCACTTCCTGCGTAAAGTCACACCGCCGGGCCACTTCCTGCGTAAAGTCACACCGCCGGGCCACTTCCTGCTTAAAGTCACACCGCCGGGCCACTTCCTGCTTAAAGTCACACCGCCGGGCCACTTCCTGCTTAAAGTCACACCGCCGGGCCACTTCCTGCTTAAAGTCACACCGCCGGGCCACTTCCTGCGTAAAGTCACACCGCCGGGCCACTTCCTGCTTAAAGTCACACCGCCGGGTCACTTCCTGCTTAAAGTCACACCGCCGGGCCACTTCCTGCTTAAAGTCACACCGCCGGGCCACTTCCTGCGTAAAGTCACACCGCCGGGCCACTTCCTGCTTAAAGTCACACCGCCGGGTCACTTCCTGCTTAAAGTCAGACTCCAACAACAACACAATTCCTATGTGAGGGGGAATTTAAACAAGAGTATCAGTGTTAAGTGCAAAAACTCACTAACCCTGCTTGTTAATACTCAAAGACATTTGTATCACATTGATAAAACATAATCAGAGGACAACATACCAGAGCATTTTTAAATATATTTTTTTACATTTATTTAACTTGGCAAGTCAGTTAAGAACAAATTCTTATTTTCAATAACGGCTAGGAACAGTGGGTTAACTGCCAGAACGACAGATTTGTTCCTTCTCAGCTCGGGGGTTTGAACTTGCAACCTTCCGGTTACTAGTCCAACGCTCTAACCACTAGGCTACCCTGCCGCCCCATCATGATGTAATGATATTAGGAACAATAAATAACAATGCATATTCATGACTGATCAGAACATTATTGGCATAAAATGAGCATTAGAAACATTCCCCACATGTGTTG
Organism: Oncorhynchus keta; assembly: GCF_023373465.1. NCBI lineage: Eukaryota > Metazoa > Chordata > Actinopteri > Salmoniformes > Salmonidae > Oncorhynchus > Oncorhynchus keta. The sequence goes on along the minus strand of NW_026287607.1, from coordinate 37,219 downwards.
CACACAGAATGTGGACACGCTGTCTACTTGACCAGGAAGGACATGTGTTGCACACAGAATGTGGACACGCTGTCTACTTGACCAGGAAGGACATGTGTTGCACACAGAATGTGGACACGCTGTCTACTTGACCAGGCAGGACATGTGTTGCACACAGAATGTGGACACGCTGTCTACTTGACCAGGCAGGACATGTGTTCCAGGAAACCATGTCAACGCATGACCTTTAAAAACGGACTCAGCGATGATCTTCAAGTGGTGTTGGAGGCCTCACCTCTCACTTTGAACAAAACGATGTGTCACAGACAAGCTGTACCTCACAGACGGGCTGACCGTACTGCTAAAGCTTTGTCTTAGTTGAGCCAGACGGGCTGACCGTACTGCTAAAGCTTTGTCTTAGTTGAGCCAGACGGGCTGACCGTACTGCTAAAGCTTTGTCTTAGTTGAGCCAGACGGGCTGACCGTACTGCTAAAGCTTGGTCTTAGTTGAGCCAGACGGGCTGACCGTACTGCTAAAGCTTTGTCTTAGTTGAGCCAGACTGGCTGACCGTACTGCTAAAGCTTTGTCTTAGTTGAGCCAGACGGGCTGACCGTACTGCTAAAGCTTTGTCTTAGTTGAGCCAGACGGGCTGACCGTACTGCTAAAGCTTTGTCTTAGTTGGGGCTGACCGTACTGCTAAAGATTTGTCTTAGTTGAGCCAGACGGGTTGACCGTACTGCTAAAGCTTTGTCTTAGTTGAGCCAGACGGGCTGACCGTACTGCTAAAGCTTTGTCTTAGTTGAGCCAGACGGGCTGACCGTACTGCTAAAGCTTTGTCTTAGTTGAGCCAGACGGGCTGACCGTACTGGTACTGCTAAAGCTTTGTCTTAGTTGAGCCAGACGGGCTGACCGTACTGCTAAAGCTTTGTCTTAGTTGAGCCAGACGGGCTGACCGTACTGCTAAAGCTTTGTCTTAGTTGAGCCAGACGGGCTGACCGTACTGCTAAAGCTTTGTCTTAGTTGAGCCAGACGGGCTGACCGTACTGCTAAAGCGTTGTCTTAGTTGAGCCAGACGGGCTGACCGTACTGCTAAAGCTTTGTCTTAGTTGAGCCAGACGGGCTGACCGTACTGCTAAAGCTTTGTCTTAGTTGAGCCAGACGGGCTGACCGTACTGGTACTGCTAAAGCTTTGTCTAAGTTGAGCCAGACGGGCTGACCGTACTGCTAAAGCTTTGTCTTAGTTGAGCCAGACGGGCTGACCGTTCCTGCTAAAGCTTGGTCTTAGTTGAGCCAGACTGGCTGACCGTACTGCTAAAGCTTTGTCTTAGTTGAGCCAGACGGGCTGACCGTACTGCTAAAGCTTTGTCTTAGTTGAGCCAGACGGGCTGACCGTACTGCTAAAGCTTTGTCTTAGTTGAGCCAGACGGGCTGACCGTACTGCTAAAGCTTTGTCTTAGTTGAGCCAGACGGGCTGACCGTACTGCTAAAGCTTTGTCTTAGTTGAGCCAGACGGGCTGACCGTACTGCTAAAGATTTGTCTTAGTTGAGCCAGACGGGCTGACCGTACTGCTAAAGCTTTGTCTTAGTTGAGCCAGACTGGCTGACCGTACTGCTAAAGTGGGTAAGCTTTGTCTTAGTTGAGCCAGACGGGCTGACCGTACTGCTAAAGCTTTGTCTTAGTTGAGCCAGACGGGCTGACCGTACTGCTAAAGCTTTGTCTTAGTTGAGCCAGACGGGCTGACCGTACTGGTACTGCTAAAGCTTTGTCTTAGTTGAGCCAGACGGGCTGACCGTACTGCTAAAGCTTTGTCTTAGTTGAGCCAGACGGGTTGACCGTACTGCTAAAGCTTTGTCTTAGTTGAGCCAGACGGGCTGACCGTACTGGTACTGCTAAAGCTTTGTCTTAGTTGAGCCAGACGGGCTGACCGTACTGCTAAAGCTTGGTCTTAGTTGAGCCAGACGGGCTGACCGTACTGCTAAAGCTTTGTCTTAGTTGAGCCAGACGGGCTGACCGTACTGGTACTGCTAAAGCTTGGTCTTAGTTGAGCCAGACGGGCTGACCGTACTGGTACTGCTAAAGCTTGGTCTTAGTTGAGCCAGACGGGCTGACCGTACTGCTAAAGCTTTGTCTTAGTTGAGCCAGACGGGCTGACCGTACTGGTACTGCTAAAGCTTGGTCTTAGTTGAGCCAGACGGGCTGACCGTACTGCTAAAGCTTGGTCTTAGTTGAGCCAGACGGGCTGACCGTACTGGTACTGCTAAAGCTTGGTCTTAGTTGAGCCAGACGGGCTGAAAGTACTGCTAAAGCTTGGTCTTAGTTGAGCCAGACGGGCTGACCATACTGGTACTGCTAAAGCTTGGTCTTAGTTGAGCCAGACGGGCTGACCGTACTGCTAAAGCTTGGTCTTAGTTGAGCCAGACGGGCTGACCGTACTGCTAAAGCTTGGTCTTAGTTGAGCCAGACTGGCTGACCGTACTGCTAAAGCTTTGTCTTAGTTGAGCCAGACGGGCTGACCGTACTGCTAAAGCTTTGTCTTAGTTGAGCCAGACGGGCTGACCATACTGCTAAAGCTTGGTGTTAGTTGAGCCAGACGGGCTGACCGTACTGCTAAAGCTTTGTCTTAGTTGAGCCAGACGGGCTGACCGTACTGCTAAAGCTTTGTTTTAGTTGAGCCAGACGGGCTGACCGTACTGCTAAAGCGTTGTCTTAGTTGAGCCAGACGGGCTGACCGTACTGCTAAAGCTTTGTCTTAGTTGAGCCAGACGGGCTGACCGTACTGCTAAAGCTTTGTCTTAGTTGAGCCAGACGGGCTGACCGTACTGGTACTGCTAAAGCTTTGTCTTAGTTGAGCCAGACGGGCTGACCGTACTGCTAAAGCTTTGTCTTAGTTGAGCCAGACGGGCTGACCGTACTGCTAAAGCTTTGTCTTAGTTGAGCCAGACGGGCTGACCGTACTGCTAAAGCTTGGTCTTAGTTGAGCCAGACTGGCTGACCGTACTGCTAAAGCTTTGTCTTAGTTGAGCCAGACGGGCTGACCGTACTGCTAAAGCTTTGTCTTAGTTGAGCCAGACGGGCTGACCGTACTGCTAAAGCTTTGTCTTAGTTGAGCCAGACGGGCTGACCGTACTGCTAAAGCTTTGTCTTAGTTGAGCCAGACGGGCTGACCGTACTGCTAAAGCTTTGTCTTAGTTGAGCCAGACGGGCTGACCGTACTGCTAAAGATTTGTCTTAGTTGAGCCAGACGGGCTGACCGTACTGCTAAAGCGTTGTCTTAGTTGAGCCAGACGGGCTGACCGTACTGCTAAAGCTTTGTCTTAGTTGAGCCAGACGGGCTGACCGTACTGCTAAAGCTTTGTCTTAGTTGAGCCAGACGGGCTGACCGTACTGCTAAAGCTTTGTCTTAGTTGAGCCAGACGGGCTGACCGTACTGCTAAAGCTTTGTCTTAGTTGAGCCAGACGGGCTGACCGTACTGCTAAAGCTTTGTCTTAGTTGAGCCAGACGGGCTGACCGTACTGCTAAAGCTTTGTCTTAGTTGAGCCAGACGGGCTGACCGTACTGCTAAAGCTTTGTCTTAGTTGAGCCAGACGGGCTGACCGTACTGCTAAAGCTTTGTCTTAGTTGAGCCAGACGGGCTGACCGTACTGGTACTGCTAAAGCTTTGTCTTAGTTGAGCCAGACGGGCTGACCGTACTACTAAAGCTTTGTCTTAGTTGAGCCAGACGGGTTGACCGTACTGCTAAAGCTTTGTCTTAGTTGAGCCAGACGGGCTGACCGTACTGGTACTGCTAAAGCTTTGTCTTAGTTGAGCCAGACGGGCTGACCGTACTGCTAAAGCTTGGTCTTAGTTGAGCCAGACGGGCTGACCGTACTGCTAAAGCTTTGTCTTAGTTGAGCCAGACGGGCTGACCGTACTGGTACTGCTAAAGCTTGGTCTTAGTTGAGACAGACGGGCTGACCGTACTGGTACTGCTAAAGCTTGGTCTTAGTTGAGCCAGACGGGCTGACCGTACTGCTAAAGCTTTGTCTTAGTTGAGCCAGACGGGCTGACCGTACTGGTACTGCTAAAGCTTGGTCTTAGTTGAGCCAGACGGGCTGACCGTACTGCTAAAGCTTGGTCTTAGTTGAGCCAGACGGGCTGACCGTACTGGTACTGCTAAAGCTTGGTCTTAGTTGAGCCAGACGGGCTGACCGTACTGCTAAAGCTTGGTCTTAGTTGAGCCAGACGGGCTGACCGTACTGGTACTGCTAAAGCTTTGTCTTAGTTGAGCCAGACGGGCTGACCGTACTGCTAAAGCTTGGTCTTAGTTGAGCCATACGGGCTGACCGTACTGCTAAAGCTTGGTCTTAATTGAGCCAGACTGGCTGACCGTACTGCTAAAGCTTTGTCTTAGTTGAGCCAGACGGGCTGACCGTACTGCTAAAGCTTTGTCTTAGTTGAGCCAGACGGGCTGACCGTACTGCTAAAGCTTTGTCTTAGTTGAGCCAGACGGGCTGACCATACTGCTAAAGCTTGGTGTTAGTTGAGCCAGACAGGCTGACCATACTGCTAAAGCTTGGTCTTAGTTGAGCCAGACGGGCTGACCGTACTGCTAAAGCTTGGTCTTAGTTGAGCCAGACGGGCTGACCGTACTGCTAAAGCTTTGTCTTAGTTGAGCCAGACTGGCTGACCGTACTGCTAAAGCTTTGTCTTAGTTGAGCCAGACTGGCTGACCGTACTGGGTAACAGAACAGTGGAAAAACGGTTAAACCTTCACGGACAAGTCCATTACAACAGTATTACAGTAGTCTTTCAAGTCCATTACAACAGTATTACAGGAGTCTTTCAAGTCCATTACAACAGTATTACAGTAGTCTTTCAAGTCCATTACAACAGTATTACAGTAGTCTTTCAAGTCCATTACAACAGTATTACAGGAGTCTTTCAAGTCCATTACAACAGTATTACAGTAGTCTTTCAAGTCCATTACAACAGTATTACAGGAGTCTTTCAAGTCCATTACAACAGTATTACAGTAGTCTTTCAAGTCCATTACAACAGTATTACAGGAGTCTTTCAAGTCCATTACAACAGTATTACAGTAGTCTTTCAAGTCCATTACAACAGTATTACAGGAGTCTTTCAAGTCCATTACAACAGTATTACAGGAGTCTTTCAAGTCCATTACAACAGTATTACAGTAGTCTTTCAAGTCCATTACAACAGTATTACAGGAGTCTTTCAAGTCCATTACAACAGTATTACAGGAGTCTTTCAAGTCCATTACAACAGTATTACAGGAGTCTTTAAAATCCATTACAACAGTATTACAGTAGTCTTTCAAGTCCATTACAACAGTATTACAGGAGTCTTTCAAGTCCATTACAACAGTATTACAGTAGTCTTTCAAGTCCATTACAACAGTATTACAGTAGTCTTTCAAGTCCATTACAACAGTATTACAGTAGTCTTTCAAGTCCATTACAACAGTATTACAGTAGTCTTTCAAGTCCATTACAACAGTATTACAGGAGTCTTTCAAGTCCATTACAACAGTATTACAGTAGTCTTTCAAGTCCATTACAACAGTATTACAGTAGTCTTTCAAGTCCATTACAACAGTATTACAGTAGTCTTTCAAGTCCATTACAACAGTATTACAGTAGTCTTTCAAGTCCATTACAACAGTATTACAGGAGTCTTTCAAGTCCATTACAACAGTATTACAGTAGTCTTTCAAGTCCATTACAACAGTATTACAGTAGTCTTTCAAGTCCATTACAACAGTATTACAGTAGTCTTTCAAGTCCATTACAACAGTATTACAGGAGTCTTTCAAGTCCATTACAACAGTATTACAGGAGTCTTTCAAGTCCATTACAACAGTATTACAGGAGTCTTTCAAGTCCATTACAACAGTATTACAGTAGTCTTTCAAGTCCATTACAACAGTATTACAGTAGTCTTTCAAGTCCATTACAACAGTATTACAGGAGTCTTTCAAGTCCATTACAACAGTATTACAGTAGTCTTTCAAGTCCATTACAACAGTATTACAGTAGTCTTTCAAGTCCATTACAACAGTATTACAGTAGTCTTTCAAGTCCATTACAACAGTATTACAGGAGTCTTTCAAGTTCATTACAACAGTATTACAGGAGTCTTTCAAGTCCATTACAACAGTATTACAGTAGTCTTTCAAGTCCATTACAACAGTATTACAGGAGTCTTTCAAGTCCATTACAACAGTATTACAGGAGTCTTTCAAGTCCATTACAACAGTATTACAGTAATCTTTCAAGTCCATTACAACAGTATTACAGGAGTCTTTCAAGTCCATTACAACAGTATTACAGTAGTCTTTCAAGTCCATTACAACAGTATTACAGTAGTCTTTCAAGTCCATTACAACAGTATTACAGGAGTCTTTCAAGTCCATTACAACAGTATTACAGTAGTCTTTCAAGTCCATTACAACAGTATTACAGTAGTCTTTCAAGTCCATTACAACAGTATTACAGTAGTCTTTCAAGTCCATTACAACAGTATTACAGTAGTCTTTCAAGTCCATTACAACAGTATTACAGTAGTCTTTCAAGTCCATTACAACAGTATTACAGTAGTCTTTCAAGTCCATTACAACAGTATTACAGTAGTCTTTCAAGTCCATTACAACAGTATTACAGTAGTCTTTCAAGTCCATTACAACAGTATTACAGTAGTCTTTCAAGTCCATTACAACAGTATTACAGGAGTCTTTCAAGTCCATTACAACAGTATTACAGGAGTCTTTCAAGTCCATTACAACAGTATTACAGGAGTCTTTCAAGTCCATTACAACAGTATTACAGTAGTCTTTCAAGTCCATTACAACAGTATTACAGGAGTCTTTCAAGTCCATTACAACAGTATTACAGTAGTCTTTCAAGTCCATTACAACAGTATTACAGTAGTCTTTCAAGTCCATTACAACAGTATTACAGTAGTCTTTCAAGTCCATTACAACAGTATTACAGTAGTCTTTCAAGTCCATTACAACAGTATTACAGTAGTCTTTCAAGTCCATTACAACAGTATTACAGTAGTCTTTCAAGTCCATTACAACAGTATTACAGTAGTCTTTCAAGTCCATTACAACAGTATTACAGTAGTCTTTCAAGTCCATTACAACAGTATTACAGTAGTCTTTCAAGTCCATTACAACAGTATTACAGTAGTCTTTCAAGTCCATTACAACAGTATTACAGTAGTCTTTCAAGTCCTTTACAACAGTATTACAGTAGTCTTTCAAGTCCATTACAACAGTATTACAGTAGTCTTTCAAGTCCATTACAACAGTATTACAGTAGTCTTTCAAGTCCATTACAACAGTATTACAGTAGTCTTTCAAGTCCATTACAACAGTATTACAGGAGTCTTTCAAGTCCATTACAACAGTATTACAGGAGTCTTTCAAGTCCATTACAACAGTATTACAGGAGTCTTTCAAGTCCATTACAACAGTATTACAGTAGTCTTTCAAGTCCATTACAACAGTATTACAGGAGTCTTTCAAGTCCATTACAACAGTATTACAGGAGTCTTTCAAGTCCATTACAACAGTATTACAGTAGTCTTTCAAGTCCATTACAACAGTATTACAGGAGTCTTTCAAGTCCATTACAACAGTATTACAGTAGTCTTTCAAGTCCATTACAACAGTATTACAGTAGTCTTTCAAGTCCATTACAACAGTATTACAGTAGTCTTTCAAGTCCATTACAACAGTATTACAGTAGTCTTTCAAGTCCATTACAACAGTATTACAGTAGTCTTTCAAGTCCATTACAACAGTATTACAGGAGTCTTTCAAGTCCATTACAACAGTATTACAGTAGTCTTTCAAGTCCATTACAACAGTATTACAGGAGTCTTTCAAGTCCATTACAACAGTATTACAGGAGTCTTTCAAGTCCATTACAACAGTATTACAGGAGTCTTTCAAGTCCATTACAACAGTATTACAGTAGTCTTTCAAGTCCATTACAACAGTATTACAGTAGTCTTTCAAGTCCATTACAACAGTATTACAGTAGTCTTTCAAGTCCATTACAACAGTATTACAGGAGTCTTTCAAGTCCATTACAACAGTATTACAGTAGTCTTTCAAGTCCATTACAACAGTATTACAGTAGTCTTTCAAGTCCATTACAACAGTATTACAGTAGTCTTTCAAGTCCATTACAACAGTATTACAGTAGTCTTTCAAGTCCATTACAACAGTATTACAGTAGTCTTTCAAGTCCATTACAACAGTATTACAGTAGTCTTTCAAGTCCATTACAACAGTATTACAGTAGTCTTTCAAGTCCATTACAACAGTATTACAGGAGTCTTTCAAGTCCATTACAACAGTATTACAGGGTCTTTCAAGTCCATTACAACAGTATTACAGTAGTCTTTCAAGTCCATTACAACAGTATTACAGTAGTCTTTCAAGTCCATTACAACAGTATTACAGTAGTCTTTCAAGTCCATTACAACAGTATTACAGTAGTCTTTCAAGTCCATTACAACAGTATTACAGTAGTCTTTCAAGTCCATTACAACAGTATTACAGTAGTCTTTCAAGTCCATTACAACAGTATTACAGTAGTCTTTCAAGTCCATTACAACAGTATTACAGGAGTCTTTCAAGTCCATTACAACAGTATTACAGTAGTCTTTCAAGTCCATTACAACAGTATTACAGGAGTCTTTCAAGTCCATTACAACAGTATTACAGGAGTCTTTCAAGTCCATTACAACAGTATTACAGGAGTCTTTCAAGTCCATTACAACAGTATTACAGTAGTCTTTCAAGTCCATTACAACAGTATTACAGTAGTCTTTCAAGTCCATTACAACAGTATTACAGTAGTCTTTCAAGTCCATTACAACAGTATTACAGGAGTCTTTCAAGTCCATTACAACAGTATTACAGTAGTCTTTCAAGTCCATTACAACAGTATTACAGTAGTCTTTCAAGTCCATTACAACAGTATTACAGTAGTCTTTCAAGTCCATTACAACAGTATTACAGGAGTCTTTCAAGTCCATTACAACAGTATTACAGTAGTCTTTCAAGTCCATTACAACAGTATTACAGTAGTCTTTCATTAGTCCATTACAACAGTATTACAGTAGTCTTTCAAGTCCATTACAACAGTATTACAGGAGTCTTTCAAGTCCATTACAACAGTATTACAGGAGTCTTTCAAGTCCATTACAACAGTATTACAGGAGTCTTTCAAGTCCATTACAACAGTATTACAGTAGTCTTTCAAGTCCATTACAACAGTATTACAGGAGTCTTTCAAGTCCATTACAACAGTATTACAGTAGTCTTTCAAGTCCATTACAACAGTATTACAGGAGTCTTTCAAGTCCATTACAACAGTATTACAGGAGTCTTTCAAGTCCATTACAACAGTATTACAGGAGTCTTTCAAGTCCATTACAACAGTATTACAGTAGTCTTATACAAAACAACGCGGCAGTTCAGTTGCATATGAAATAGTTGAATAGTCTCAGTGCAACATCTCAGTCAGTGCAGATGTCATGCAAAGAAGTCTCTCTGTGATACTGGAGCTGGTTGTGGATTTGATTGGTTCAGCTGGGATAGTAGCTGACTCAGGATGCACACACCGGCCACTTAAATGGCACCCTATTCCCTTCATAGTGCACTACTCTTGACCAGAGCCCTATTCCCTTCATAGTGCACTACTCTTGACCAGAGCCCTATTCCCTTCATAGTGCACTACTCTTGACCAGAGCCCTATTCCCTTCATAGTGCACTACTCTTGACCAGAGCCCTAATCCCTTCATTGACCAGAGCCCTAATCCCTTCATAGTGCACTACTCTTGACCAGAGCCCTATTCCCTTCATAGTGCACTACTCTTGACCAGAGCCCTATTCCCTTCATAGTGCACTACTCTTGACCAGAGCCCTATTCCCTTCATAGTGCACTACTCTTGACCAGATCCCTATTCCCTTCATAGTGCACTACTCTTGACCAGAGCCTGGATGAAGCCCACCATCTTTCTTTCTTATTGGGTTCATTCAGGAGGGTGCAAACGTTACAAAAATGTTCAGATAGAAATGTATGACACAGAACAGATATGATTGTCTGATATGTGGAAATTGGAATGCTAAATGGTGTCAGCTCTATCTCATTATATTTCCATCTGAATGTTTCATCTCACTGAATAGCAGTGTTGTAATATTCTAATCCATGACTTAGGAGTCAAGGTTTAAGACTTAAAAATCAAGGTTTAGTACTTAGGAGTCAAGGTTTAGTGACTTGACAATAACACTGCTGAATAGTAATCCCCCCCCCTCTGGGAACATTACATGGCCACAGGAGGCATACTGCTGAATAGTCATCCCCCCCTCCTCCCTCTCTGGGAACATTACATGGCCACAGGAGGCATACTGCTGAATAGTAATCCCCCCCCCTCCCTCTCTGGGAACATTACATGGCCACAGGAGGCATACTGCTGAATAGTAATCCCCCCCCCTCCTCCCTCTCTGGTGGGAACATTACATGGCCACAGGAGGCATACTGCTGAATAGTAATCCCCCCCTCCTCCCTCTCTGGTGGGAACATTACATGGCCACAGGAGGCATACTGCTGAATAGTCATCCCCCCTCCTCCCTCCCTCCCTCTCTCTGGGAACATTACATGGCCACAGGAGGCATACTGCTGAATAGTCACCCCTCCCCCTCTCTGGGAACATTACTTGGCCACAGGAGGCATACTGCTGAATAGTCATCCCCCCCCTCCCTCTCTCTCTGGGAACATTACATGGCCACAGGAGGCATACTGCTGAATAGTCACCCCCCCCTCTCTGGGAACATTACTTGGCCACAGGAGGCATACTGCTGAATAGTCATCCCCCCTCCTCCCTCTCTGGGAACATTACTTGGCCACAGGAGGCATACTGCTGAATAGTCATCCCCCCTCCTCCTCCTCCCCCTCTCTGGGAACATTACTTGGCCACAGGAGGCATACTGCTGTTCCTCTCCATCGGTGGCGTCCAGCTCCTCTCAGTGAAGCGGTAGTGTAGAAGGGCGTCGTCCCTGAAGCCAAACTGGTGTGTGAGGTGTTGCAGTATCCCTCCTTGCTGGAGCTGAGCCCCATAGAGCTGGGCTTCCCCCTGTCCCGGGTCAGACCCACCCTCACCAGCCAGTCCACCAAATCACTGCCCAGGAAAGTGGCCTGAGTCTGGGCCTGGGATGGAGGATAAGTCCCCTGACCAGGTCTCTCCCTGGAGCGCTCCCTCTCCTGAACCCTCTCTCCCTCACACCTGCGTATCAAAGGAAGGATTCAGCTACTGTCCCGTTGTTCAGGCTTTCCCCAGAAGCACTAGGGTGGAGATATGAAGGAAGAGGAGAAAGGAGAACGGAGAGAGAAAAGGAGTGGTAGTGAGGATGAGAGTTCCGTAAGAGAAACAGGAAGTCAAGAAGGTGAAAAGTAGCTACCAGGACTGTGTACCACTCCAAAACCAGAATGCATTACCAGCGAAGAAGACTGTGGTAAGTTCAATAATAATAATATATAATATATGCCATTTAGCAGACGCTTTTATCCAAAGCGACTTACAGTCATGTGTGCATACATTCTACGTATGGGTGGTCCCGGGGGATCGAACCCACTACTCTGGCGTTACAAGCGCCATGCTCTACCAACTGAGCTACAGAAGGACCGTCCAGTCCATTCACAGAGTGTACAATAATGTATTACCAACGAAGAAGACTGTGGTAAGTTCAGTCCGTTCAGAGTGTACAATAATGTATTACCAACGAAGAAGACTGTGGTAAGTTCAGTCCGTTCAGAGTGTACAATAATGTATTACCAACGAAGAAGACTGTGGTAAGTTCAGTCCATTCACAGAGTGTACAATAATGTATTACCAACGAAGAAGACTGTGGTAAGTTCAGTCCATTCACAGAGTGTACAATAATGTATTACCAACGAAGAAGACTGTGGTAGGTTCAGTCCATTCACAGAGTGTACAATAATGTATTACCAACGAAGAAGACTGTGGTAAGTTCAGTCCATTCACAGAGTGTACAATAATGTATTACCAACGAAGAAGACTGTGGTAAGTTCAGTCCATTCACAGAGTGTACAATAATGTATTACCAACGAAGAAGACTGTGGTAAGTTCAGTCCATTCACAGAGTGTACAATAATGTATTACCAACGAAGAAGACTGTGGTAAGTTCAGTCCATTCACAGAGTGTAAAATAATGTATTACCAATGAAGAAGACTGTGGTAAGTTCAGTCCATTCACAGAGTGTACAATAATGTATTACCAACGAAGAAGACTGTGGTAAGTTCAGTCCATTCACAGAGTGTACAATAATGTATTACCAACGAAGAAGACTGTGGTAAGTTCAGTCCATTCACAGAGTGTACAATAATGCATTACCAACGAAGAAGACTGTGGTAAGTTCAGTCCATTCACAGAGTGTACAATAATACATTTTTTAAAGACAGGATTAGTGGTAGAAACATGCAAGATATTATCTGGGGTAAAATCCTAGGCCATGCATAGAGAGGATGTTAGGAGAGAACGAGTTCAACTCGTAGGTAACATGCTAGTTTATGGATTACTAGATCTGCACACGCAGTAGCATTTAACAGTCAACCGTTTCTTTTTCTATTGTATTTTTTTTTTTTTTTATCATTTTACTCCCTTTTTCTTCCCATATTTTGTGATATCCAAATTGGTAGTTACAGTCTTGTCCCATCGCTGCAACTCTCGTAGGGACTCTGGAGAGGTGAAACACAACCCTGCCAAGCCGCACTGCTTCTTGACACACTGCTCGCTTAACCCGGAAGCCAGCCGCACCAATGTGTCGGAGGAAACACCGTACAACTGAATCAAATCAAATCAAATCAAAACTGGCGACCGTGTCAGCGTGCACTGCGCCCGGCCCGCCACAGGAGTCACTAGAGCGCGATGGGACAAGGACATCCCTGCCGGCCAAACCCTCCCCTAACCCGGACGACGCTGGGCCAATTGTGTGCCGCCACATGGGTCTCCCGGTCGCGGCCGGCTGCAACACAGCCTGGGATCGAACCAGGATCTGTAGTGACACAGCTGGCACTGTGATAGAGTGTCTTACACCGCTGTGACACTCGAGAGACCCAAGTCAACGGTTTTAATATAGATTCTAGAGCTTTGATTCTGCACCAATCAGACGTGTCCTGGGAGTGAAATCATGCTACAAAAAATGATAAATAAATGAAATAACTGATAATTGATGTTTATGTTGTGGCCTACCTTCTGATGGGCACTATGTCCTGAACACACTGGTCTTTATGATAGCGGACAAACTGAGTGCAGGTCAGCCTGATCTCCTCTGGAACCACAGAGGGGGGCTCCTCCTCACTCTCCCTGCCCTGCCATAGGCTCACTAACCTGGGGGACAGGACACACACAGGCCCCTTAGAGGGCAGAACAACCACATCTTCTACAGCCACACTACCTGGCTCAGGCAAGTCTGACTTAGATAAGGCCTTGTGCTGACTTTGGGACAATACAACATACAGGAGGAGGTGCTGATGTTGGGACAATACAACATACAGGAGGTGGTTCTGATGTTGGGACAATACAACATACAGGAGGTGCTGATGTTGGGACAATACAACATACAGGAGGTGCTGATGTTGGGACAATACAACATACAGGAGGTGCTGATGTTGGGACAATACAACATACAGGAGGAGGTGCTGATGTTGGGACAATACAACATACAGGAGGAGGTACTGATGTTGGGGCAATACAACATACAGGAGGTGCTGATGTTGGGGCAATACAACATACAGGAGGAGGTGCTGATGTTGGGGCAATACAACATACAGGAGGTGCTGATGTTGGGACAATACAACATACAGGAGGAGGTGCTGATGTTGGGGCAATACAACATACAGGAGGTGCTGATGTTGGGACAATACAACATACAGGAGGTGCTGATGTTGGGACAATACAACATACAGGAGGAGGTGCTGATGTTGGGACAATACAACATACAGGAGGTGCTGATGTTGGGACAATACAACATACAGGAGGAGGTACTGATGTTGGGACAATACAACATACAGGAGGAGGTGCTGATGTTGGGACAATACAACATACAGGAGGAGGTGCTGATGTTGGGACAATACAACATACAGGAGGAGGTGCTGATGTTGGGACAATACAACATACAGGAGGAGGTGCTGATGTTGGGGCAATACAACATACAGGAGGAGGTGCTGATGTTGGGACAATACAACATACAGGAGGAGGTGCTGATGTTGGGGCAATACAACATACAGGAGGAGGTGCTGATGTTGGGACAATACAACATACAGGAGGAGGTGCTGATGTTGGGACAATACAACATACAGGAGGAGGTACTGATGTTGGGACAATACAACATACAGGAGGAGGTACTGATGTTGGGACAATACAACATACAGGAGGAGGTACTGATGTTGGGGCAATACAACATACAGGAGGAGGTGCTGATGTTGGGACAATACAACATACAGGAGGAGGTTCTGATGTTGGGACAATACAACATACAGGAGGAGGTGCTGATGTTGGGGCAATACAACATACAGGAGGAGGTGCTGATGTTGGGACAATACAACATACAGGAGGAGGTGCTGATGTTGGGGCAATACAACATACAGGAGGAGGTGCTGATGTTGGGACAATACAACATACAGGAGGTGCTGATGTTGGGACAATACAACATACAGGAGGTACTGATGTTGGGACAATACAACATACAGGAGGTGCTGATGTTGGGGCAATACAACATACAGGAGGTGCTGATGTTGGGACAATACAACATACAGGAGGAGGTGCTGATGTTGGGGCAATACAACATACAGGAGGTGCTGATGTTGGGACTATACAACATACAGGAGGAGGTGCTGATGTTGGGACAATACAACGATGCACTATGCTCTCTGAAGTAAGTACCTAGTTTCTAGCTCACCTCTTCTTGAATGGCAGAATGATCAGATGCCTGTCCAGGCCAAAGATACCAAACGAAATGAAGCCCTGAGAAACATGAGAGGTAAAGTAAGCAACAGCAAAATCCCTTTCGATACTCATGATCTAATAGACACGAGAGCGTACCTGTCCATAGTTGGCCACAGCACAGAAGAACTGCAGCTCCAGGTACAGTCTACCAGGGTCCTGGTTGAACAACCACCATAGACAACTGGACAGGTTCTGAATGACATTCAGAGTTAACAAGTGCCGATTCAGTGAAGAGGTTCGGGATTGGAGTGAACTAGTGCACACTTCAGGGACAAGGGTAGGTAGAGAAAGGGGACACGGCCAAGCAATAAAAGAATAGAACAGTAGAACAGAGTAGAATAGAACAGAACATAATAGAACAGAATAGAGAGAATAGAATAGAGTAGAATAGAACAGAACATAATAGAACAGAGTAGAACAGAAAAGAACAGAGCAGAGCAGAATAGAACAGAGTAGAACAGAGTAGAACAGAACAGAGTAGAAGAACAGAACAGAACAGAGCAGAGCAGAATAGAACAGAGTAGAACAGAATAGAACAGAACAGAGTAGAACAGAACAGAATAGAGTAGAACAGAATAGAACAGAGTAGAACAGAATAGAACAGAACAGAGTAGAGTAGAATAGAGTAGAACATAATAGAACAGAGTAGAGTAGAACAGAATAGAACAGAGTAGAGTAGAACAGAATAGAACATAGAGTAGAACAGAATAGAACAGAATAGAACCGAGCAGAATAGAATAGATTAGAACAGAATAGAGTAGAATAGAACAGAATAGAGTAGAGTAGAACAGAATAGAGTAGAACAGAATAGAGTAGAACGGAATAGAACAGAGTAGAGTAGAATATAACAGAATAGAGTAGAACAGAATAGAGTAGAACAGAGCAGGACAGAATATAATAGAACAGAATCTAACAGAATAGAGTAGACCAGAACAGTAGATAACACTCACAGCCAGCAGGGAAACTATGAGGAGAAGACACAACAGGACGTGTCTGACCAGCTGTCTGTCATCCTGGACCGGTGGACTACACTGCTGCTGCTGGGTTTCACACAGCGCCCCACACTGGCCTGGAGGTTACAGTACAATAAGTCAACAGGGTTGTATTCATTAGTGCACACCGTAGCAAAACGTTTTGCAACAGCATCACAGTCAACACAAGCCACAGTGGACACAACAGGTCAGTGCCCGAGGTATCAGCCCATAAACCTAGAACACAACGTTGTGTTCCTGTACCTGTTAGAGACGTGGGAGTGTCGTTCCTGGTGGCGCCGTTGATCATGTCGGGCACGGGCTGTGTACATCTACAACAGTCTGGGTGGAACACAACAACAACACACAGACACAGTTCTGAGTTAAATCAAACTACTCATGTTTTTTAACAATATGTTTAGGTTGGCAATTTAAGGTTTTACATACAAAGTTCAACACAAAATCCCCAGTAAACCAATGCACCCAAGTTTACAGAACTAGAACAAACAATAATGTGTCTAGTGAGCTACCATTGTTGTTGCTGGTCTCTGGTGCTGAGGGCTCCAGTGGGGGGGTCTGGTCCTCCTGGTGTCCAGGGGGCCTCAGGTCCTCTATAGTACCTGTGTTGGAGGCTGTCTCCAGGGCTTGGTAGTTCTGGTCCTCCTGGTGTCCAGGGGGCCTCAGGCCCTCTATAGTACCTGTGTTGGAGGCTGTCTCCAGGGCTTGGTAGTTCTGGTCCTCCTGGTGTCCAGGGGGTCTCAGGTCCTCTATAGTACCTGTGTTGGAGGCTGTCTCCAGGGCTTGGTAGTTCTGGTTCTCCTGGTGTCCAGGGGGCCTCAGGTCCTCTATAGTACCCGTGTTAGAGGCTGTCTCCAGGGCTTGGTAGTTCTGGTTCTCCTGGTGTCCAGGGGGTCTCAGGTCCTCTATAGTACCTGTGTTGGAGGCTGTCTCCAGGGCTTGGTAGTTCTGGTTCTCCTGGTGTCCAGGGGGCCTCAGGTCCTCTATAGTACCCGTGTTAGAGGCTGTCTCCAGGGCTTGGTAGTTCTGGTTCTCCTTGGTGCCCTGGCTGAGACCCATCAGAGAGAAACCACCTACCAAGATGCTGCAGGAGACTACTACTGCAGTACTGATGATCTGAGAGAGGGGAAAGAGAGAGAGAGGTAAACCTTTAGGACTGGCTCCAGATCTATGTGATGTATAAAACCTTTAGGACTGGCTCCAGATCTATGTGATGTATAAAACCTTTAGGACTGGCTCCAGATCTATGTGATGTATAAAACCTTTAGGACTGGCTCCAGATCTATGTGATGTGTAAAACCTTTAGGACTGGCTCCAGATCTATGTGATGTATAAAACCTTTAGGACTGGCTCCAGATCTATGTGATGTATAAAACCTTTAGGACTGGCTCCAGATCTATGTGATGTATAAAACCTTTAGGACTGGCTCCAGATCTATGTGATGTGTAAAACCTTTAGGACTGGCTCCAGATCTATGTGATGTGTAAAACCTTTAGGACTGGCTCCAGATCTATGTGATGTATAAAACCTTTAGGACTGGCTCCAGATCTATGTGATGTATAAAACCTTTAGGACTGGCTCCAGATCTATGTGATGTATAAAACCTTTAGGACTGGCTCCAGATCTATGTGATGTATAAAACCTTTAGGACTGGCTCCAGATCTATGTGATGTATAAAACCTTTAGGACTGGCTCCAGATCTATGTGATGTATAAAACCTTTAGGACTGGCTCCAGATCTATGTGATGTGTAAAACCTTTAGGACTGGCTCCAGATCTATGTGATGTGTAAAACCTTTAGGACTGGCTCCAGATCTATGTGATGTATAAAACCTTTAGGACTGGCTCCAGATCTATGTGATGTATAAAACCTTTAGGACTGGCTCCAGATCTATGCGATGTGTAAAGTGTAAAACCTTTAGGACTGGCTCCAGATCTATGTGATGTATAAAACCTTTAGGACTGGCTCCAGATCTATGTGATGTATAAAACCTTTAGGACTGGCTCCAGATCTATGTGATGTATAAAACCTTTAGGACTGGCTCCAGATCTATGTGA
The DNA here is from genome assembly GCF_023373465.1 of Oncorhynchus keta. Classification (NCBI taxonomy): domain Eukaryota; kingdom Metazoa; phylum Chordata; class Actinopteri; order Salmoniformes; family Salmonidae; genus Oncorhynchus; species Oncorhynchus keta. Next base: position 19,144 of record NW_026287607.1, on the reverse strand, counting down.
TGTGTAAAACCTTTAGGACTGAGTCTATAGTATCAGGCATCCTCTCACCTGAGCCCTGCCATAGAGGAAGGCAGAGTCTATAGTATCAGGCAACCTCTCACCTGAGCCCTGCCATAGAGGAAGGCAGAGTCTATAGTATCAGGCATCCTCTCTCCTGAGCCCTGCCATAGAAGAAGGCAGAGTCTATAGTATCAGGCATCCTCTCTCCTGAGCCCTGCCATAGAGGAAGGCAGAGTCTATAGTATCAGGCAGAGTCCTCTCTCCCTGAGCCCTGCCATAGAGGAAGGCAGAGTCTATAGTATCAGGCATCCTCTCTCCTGAGCCCTGCCATAGAGGAAGGCAGAGTCTATAGTATCAGGCATCCTCTCTCCTGAGCCCTGCCATAGAGGAAGGCAGAGTCTATAGTATCAGGCATCCTCTCTCCTGAGCCCTGCCATAGAGGAAGGCAGAGTCTATAGTATCAGGCATCCTCTCTCCTGAGCCCTGCCATAGAGGAAGGCAGAGTCTATAGTATCAGGCATCCTCTCACCTGAGCCCTGCCATAGAGGAAGGCAGAGTCTATAGTATCAGGCATCCTCTCACCTGAGCCCTGCCATAGAGGAAGGCAGAGTCTATAGTATCAGGCATCCTCTCACCTGAGCCCTGCCATAGAGGAAGGCAGAGTCTATAGTATCAGGCATCCTCTCTCCTGAGCCCTGCCATAGAGGAAGGCAGAGTCTATAGTATCAGGCATCCTCTCACCTGAGCCCTGCCATAGAAGAAGGCAGTCTATAGTATCAGGCATCCTCAGAGTCTCAGGCATCCTGAGCCCTGCCATAGAGGAAGGCAGAGTCTATAGTATCAGGCATCCTCTCTCCTGAGCCCTGCCATAGAGGAAGGCAGAGTCTATAGTATCAGGCATCCTCTCACCTGAGCCCTGCCATAGAAGAAGGCAGTCTATAGTATCAGGCATCCTCTCTCCTGAGCCCTGCCATAGAGGAAGGCAGAGTCTATAGTATCAGGCATCCTCTCACCTGAGCCCTGCCATAGAAGAAGGCAGAGTCTATAGTATCAGGCATCCTCTCTCCTGAGCCCTGCCATAGAGGAAGGCAGAGTCTATAGTATCAGGCATCCTCTCTCCTGAGCCCTGCCATAGAGGAAGGCAGAGTCTATAGTATCAGGCATCCTCTCACCTGAGCCCTGCCATAGAAGAAGGCAGAGTCTATAGTATCAGGCATCCTCTCACCTGAGCCCTGCCATAGAAGAAGGCAGAGTCTATAGTATCAGGCATCCTCTCTCCTGAGCCCTGCCATAGAGGAAGGCAGAGTCTATAGTATCAGGCATCCTCTCTCCTGAGCCCTGCCATAGAGGAAGGCAGAGTCTATAGTATCAGGCATCCTCTCTCCTGAGCCCTGCCATAGAGGAAGGCCTATAGTATCAGGCATCCTCTCACCTGAGCCCTGCCATAGAAGAAGGCAGAGTCTATAGTATCAGGCATCCTCTCTCCTGAGCCCTGCCATAGAGGAAGGCAGAGTCTATAGTATCAGGCATCCTCTCTCCTGAGCCCTGCCATAGAGGAAGGCAGAGTCTATAGTATCAGGCATCCTCTCTCCTGAGCCCTGCCATAGAGGAAGGCAGAGTCTATAGTATCAGGCATCCTCTCTCCTGAGCCCTGCAGAGTCATAGAGGAAGGCAGAGTCTATAGTATCAGGCATCCTCTCACCTGAGCCCTGCCATAGAAGAAGGCAGTCTATAGTATCAGGCATCCTCTCACCTGAGCCCTGCCATAGAGGAAGGCAGAGTCTATAGTATCAGGCATCCTCTCTCCTGAGCCCTGCCATAGAGGAAGGCCATAGAGGCATCCTCTCAGGCCCTGCCAGAGAAGAAGGCTCTATAGTATCAGGCATCCTCTCTCCTGAGCCCTGCCATAGAGGAAGGCAGAGTCTATAGTATCAGGCATCCTCTCTCCTGAGCCCTGCCATAGAGGAAGGCAGAGTCTATAGTATCAGGCATCCTTTCACCTGAGCCCTGCCATAGAAGAAGGCAGAGTCTATAGTATCAGGCATCCTCTCTCCTGAGCCCTGCCATAGAGGAAGGCAGAGTCTATAGTATCAGGCATCCTCTCTCCTGAGCCCTGCCATAGAGGAAGGCAGAGTCTATAGTATCAGGCATCCTCTCACCTGAGCCCTGCCATAGAAGAAGGCAGAGTCTATAGTATCAGGCATCCTCTCTCCTGAGCCCTGCCATAGAGGAAGGCAGAGTCTATAGTATCAGGCATCCTCTCTCCTGAGCCCTGCCATAGAGGAAGGCAGAGTCTATAGTATCAGGCATCCTCTCACCTGAGCCCTGCCATAGAGGAAGGCAGAGTCTATAGTATCAGGCATCCTCTCTCCTGAGCCCTGCCATAGAGGAAGGCAGAGTCTATAGTATCAGGCATCCTTTCACCTGAGCCCTGCCATAGAAGAAGGCAGAGTCTATAGTATCAGGCATCCTCTCACCTGAGCCCTGCCATAGAGGAAGGCAGAGTCTATAGTATCAGGCATCCTCTCTCCTGAGCCCTGCCATAGAGGAAGGCAGAGTCTATAGTATCAGGCATCCTCTCTCCTGAGCCCTGCCATAGAGGAAGGCAGAGTCTATAGTATCAGGCATCCTCTCACCTGAGCCCTGCCATAGAAGAAGGCAGAGTCTATAGTATCAGGCATCCTCTCTCCTGAGCCCTGCCATAGAGGAAGGCAGAGTCTATAGTATCAGGCATCCTCTCTCCTGAGCCCTGCCATAGAGGAAGGCAGAGTCTATAGTATCAGGCATCCTCTCTCCTGAGCCCTGCCATAGAGGAAGGCAGAGTCTATAGTATCAGGCATCCTCTCTCCTGAGCCCTGCCATAGAGGAAGGCAGAGTCTATAGTATCAGGCATCCTCTCACCTGAGCCCTGCCATAGAGGAAGGCAGAGTCTATAGTATCAGGCATCCTCTCTCCTGAGCCCTGCCATAGAAGAAGGCAGAGTCTATAGTATCAGGCATCCTCTCTCCTGAGCCCTGCCATAGAGGAAGGCAGAGTCTATAGTATCAGGCATCCTCTCACCTGAGCCCTGCCATAGAGGAAGGCAGAGTCTATAGTATCAGGCATCCTCTCTCCTGAGCCCTGCCATAGAGGAAGGCAGAGTCTATAGTATCAGGCATCCTCTCTCCTGAGCCCTGCCATAGAGGAAGGCAGAGTCTATAGTATCAGGCATCCTCTCACCTGAGCCCTGCCATAGAGGAAGGCAGAGTCTATAGTATCAGGCATCCTCTCACCTGAGCCCTGCCATAGAGGAAGGCAGAGTCTATAGTATCAGGCATCCTCTCTCCTGCCAGGAGCAGACCTCCAAGGATGAGGAACGGTATGCTGTGGAAGAGAACAACACTGTAAGGTTAAGTTTGAGGAACACAAACATACAATAGACTGTTTCACACACACACACACACACACACACACACACACACACACACACACACACACACACACACACACACACACACACACACACACACACACACACACACACACACACACACACACACACACACACACACACACACACACACACACACACACACACACAACGTACCCCCAGCCAAAGACCATGAAGACCCAAGGTGGAATCCTCAGCAAATTGTCCTTCTTGGTCAGAACCAAACAGAGAGGAATGAGACCTATAGTCAGACCCAGACAGAACCAAACAGAGAGGAATGAGAACTATAGTCAGACCCAGACAGAACCAAACAGAGAGGAATGAGAACTATAGTCAGACCCAGACAGAACCAAACAGAGAGGAATGAGAACTATAGTCAGACCCAGACAGAACCAAACAGAGAGGAATGAGAACTATAGTCAGACCCAGACAGAACCAAACAGAGAGGAATGAGAACTATAGTCAGACCCAGATAGAACCAACTCAGGGTTATTCCGCAGATACAGTACAACATATCCAGTCCAGACACACACGCGGTACATACCAGTCCAGACACACACGCGGTACATACCAGTCCAGACACACACGTGGTACATACCAGTCCAGACACGCGGTACATACCAGTCCAGACACACACGTGGTACATACCAGTCCAGACACATGGTACATACCAGTCCAGACACATAATAGATACCAGTCCATACCCAGTCCAGACACATGGTACATACCCATCCAGACACACACGCGGTACATACCAGTCCAGACACACACGCGGTACATACCAGTCCAGACACACACGCGGTACATACCAGTCCAGACACACACGCGGTACAGTCCAGACACACACGTACATACCAGTCCAGACACACACGCGGTACATACCAGTCCAGACACACACGCGGTACATACCAGTCCAGACACACACGCGGTACATACCAGTCCAGACACACACGCGGTACATACCAGTCCAGACACACACGCGGTACATACCAGTCCAGACACACACGCGGTACATACCAGTCCAGACACACACGCGGTACATACCCGTCCAGACACACACGCGGTACATACCCGTCCAGACACACACGCGGTACATACCAGTCCAGACACACACGCGGTACATACCAGTCCAGACACACACGCGGTACATACCAGTCCAGACACACACGCGGTACATACCAGTCCAGACACACACGCGGTACATACCAGTCCAGACACACACGCGGTACATACCAGTCCAGACACACACGCGGTACATACCAGTCCAGACACACACGCGGTACATACCAGTCCAGACACACACGCGGTACATACCAGTCCAGACACACACGCGGTACATACCAGTCCAGACACACACACGCGTACATACCAGTCCAGACACACGGTACATACCAGTCCAGACACACACGGTACATACCAGTCCAGACACGCATGGTACATACCAGTCCAGACACACATGGTACATACCAGTCCAGACACACATGGTACATACCAGTCCAGACATATGTGCTGTAGAGTGACCCATAGAGCAGTGTGAATGTCAACACCTGTCCCAAGATGTCCTCCTGCTTCACTACGAAGTTCCACAGGATCATACCGACACACACTAGGAACTACAGGGACAAGGAGAGACACATTACTATATATCACTTGTGTACAGTGGAGGTCGGAAGTTTACATACATTTAAAAACTCAGTTTCACAATTCCTGACATTTAATCCTAGTAAAAATTCCCTGTCTTAGGTCAGTTAGGATCACCACTTTATTTTAAGAATGTGAAATGTCAGAATAATAATAGAGAGAATGATTTATTTCAGTTGTTAATTCTTTCACATCCCCAGTGGGTCAGAAGTTTACATACACTCAATTAGTATTTGATAGCATTGCCTTTAAATTGTTTCACTTGCGTCAAACGTTTCAGGTAGGATTGAGGTCAGGGCTTTGTGATGGCCACTCCAATACCTTGACTTTGTTGTCCTTAAGCCATTTTGGCACAACTTCGGAAGTACGCTTGGGGTCATTGTCCATTTGAAAGACCAATTTGCGACCAATCTTTAACTTCCTGACTGATGTCTTAAGATATTGCTTCAATATATCCACATAATTTCTTTCCTCATGATGCCATCTATTTAGTGAATTGCACCAGTCCCTCCTGCAGCAAAGCACCCCCACAACATGATGCTGCCACCCCCATGCTTCACGGTTGGGATGGTGTTCTTCAGCTTGCAAGCCTCCCCCTTTTCCTTGAAATATAACAATGGTCATTATGGCCAAACAGTTCTATTTTTGTTTCATCAGAGCAGAGGACATTTCTCCAAAAAGTACGATCTTTGTCCGTTTTGGAGCAGTGGCTTCTTCCTTGCTGAGCGGCCTTTCAGGTTATGTCGATATAGGACTCGTTTTACTGTGGATATAGATACCTTTGTACTTGTTTTCTGAACGTGGTACCTTCAGGTGTTTGGAAATTGCTCCCAAGGATGAACCAGAGTTGTGAAGGTCCACAATTGTTTTTCCCAAGGTCTTGGCTGATTTTTATTTTATTTTCCCATGATGTCAAGCAAAGAGGCACTGAGTTTGAAGGTAGGCCTTGACATACATCTACAGGTAAACCTCCAATTGACTCAAATTAGGTCAATTAGCCTATCAGAAGCTTCTAAAGCCATTACAATTTTCTGGAATTTTCCAAGCTGTTTAAAGGCACAGTCAACTTAGTGTTGGTAAACTTCTGACCCACTGGAATTGTGATACAGTGAATTATAAGTGAAATAATCTGTCTGTAAACAATTGTTGGAAAAATTACTTGTGTCATGCACAAAGTAGATGTCCTAACCAACTTGCCAAACGATAGTTTGTTAACAAGAAATTTGTGGTTGAAAAACGAGTTTTAATGACTCCAACCTAAGTGTATGTAAACTTCCGACTTCAACTGTATAGAATATAGAAAACATTATGTACAGTGCCTTCATAAAGTATTCAGACCCCTTAACCTTTTCCACATTTTGTTAAGTTAGACTTATTCTAAAATGCTTTAAATTAAAAAATGTCCTAATAAAATCGACACACAATAGCCCATAATGACAAAGCGAAAAAAAGGTTTTTAGAAATGTTTGAAAATGTATTACAAATAAACTGAAATACCTTATTTACATAAGTATTCAGACATTTAGCTATGAGACTGGAAACTAAGCTCAGGTGCATCTTGTTTCCAATGATCATCCTAGAGATGTTTCTACAACTTGATTGGAGTCCATCTGTGGTAAATTCAACTGATTGGACATGATTTGGAAAGGCACACACCTGTCTATATAAGGTCCCACAGTTGACAGGGCATGTCAGAGCAAACACCAAGCCTTGAGGTCAAAGGAATTGTCAAGAGCTCAGACAGGATTGTGTCGAGGCACAGATCTGGGGAAGAGTACCAAAACATGTCTGCAGCATTGAAGGGCCCTAAGAACACAGTGGCCTCCATCATTCTTAAATGGAAGAAGTTTGGAACCACCAAGACTCTTCCTAGAGCTGGCTGCTCAGTCAAACTAAGCAATCGGGGGAGAAGGGCCTTGGTCAGGGAGGTGACCAAGAACTCCATGGTCACTATGACAGAGCTCCAGAGTTCCTCTGTGGAGGTTGGAGAACCTTCCAGAAGGACAACCATCTCTGCAACACTCCACCAATCAGGCCTTTATGGTAGAGTGGCCAGACGGAAGCCACTTCCCAGTAAATGCTCGCTTGGAATTTGGAATTTGCCAAACCATGAGGCACCTAAAACCAGATTCTCAGACCATGAGAAACAAGATTCTCTGGTCTGATGAAACCAGATCCCTGAGCACATTGGCCTGAATGTCAAAGCATCACACCTGGAGGAAACCTGGCACCATACGGTGAAGAGTGGTGGTGGTAGCATCAGGCTGGAGGAAACCTGGCACCATCCCTACGTGTGGCTGGAAGACCATCCCTACGTGGTGGTGGTAGTATCAGGCTGGAGGAAACCTGGCACCATCCCTACGGTGAAGAGTGGTGGTGGTAGCATCAGGCTGGAGGAAACCTGGCACCATCCCTACGGTGAAGCGTGGTGGTGGTAGTATCAGGCTGGAGGAAACCTGGCACCATCCCTACGGTGAAGCGTGGTGGTGGTAGTATCAGGCTGGAGGAAACCTGGCAACATCCCTACGGTGAAGAGTGGTGGTGGTAGTATCAGGCTGGAGGAAACCTGGCACCATACGGTGAAGAGTGGTGGTGGTAGTATCAGGCTGGAGGAAACCTGGCAACATCCCTACGGTGAAGAGTGGTGGTGGTAGCATCAGGCTGGAGGAAACCTGGCACCATCCCTACGGTGAAGCATGGTGGTGGTAGTATCAGGCTGTGGGGATGTTTTTCAGTGGCTGAGAGACTAGTCAGGATCGAAGGAAAGATGAACGGCACAAAGCACAGAGAGATTCATGATGGAACCCTGCTCCAGCGCTCAGGACCTCAGACTGGGGGCGAAGGTTCACCTTCCAACAGGACAACGACCCTAAACACATAGACAAGACAATGCAGTGGCTTCGGGACAAGCCATCTGAGATGTCTCTGAGATGTCCTTGAGTAGCCCAGCCAGAGCCTGGACTTGAACCCGATCTAACATCCCTGGAGAATCCTGAAAATAGCTGTGGTGCGATGCTCCCCATCCAACCTGACAGAGCTTGAGAGGATCTGCAGGGAAGAATGGGAGAAACTCCCCAAATACAGGTGTGCCACGTTTGTAGCGTCATCCCCAGAAGACTCAAGTCTGTAATCGCTGCCAAAGGTACTTCAACAAAGAACTGAATAAAGAGTCTGAATACTTATGGAAATTTGATATTTCCGTTTGAGTTTTTTCTAAAAACATCATTTTTTAAAAACAGTTTTTGCTTTGTCATTATGGGGTATTGTGTGTAGATTGATGAGGCAAAAACATTTTTCATCCATTTTAGAATAAGGTTGTAACATAACAAAATGTGGAACAAGTCAGGGGGTCTGAATACCTTCAGAATATACTGTATATGAAATAACCCTTTCAGAATGTACTGTATATGAAATAACCCTTTCAGAATGTACTGTATATGAAGGATATATGTAATAACCCTTTCAGAATGTACTGTATATGAAGGATATATGAAATAACCCTTTCAGAATGTACTGTATATGAAGGATATATGAAATAACCCTTTCAGAATGTACTGTATATGAAGGATATATGTAATAACCCTTTCAGAATGTACTGTATATGAAGGATATATGTAATAACCCTTTCAGAATGTACTGTATATGAAGGATATATGTAATAACCCTTTCAGAATGTACTGTATATGAAGGATATATGTAATAACCCTTCAGAATGTACTGTATATGAAGGATATATGTAATAACCCCTTCAGAATGTACTGTATATGAAATAACCCTTTCAGAATGTACTGTATATGTAATAACCCTTTCAGAATGTACTGTATATGAAGGATATATGTAATAACCCTTCAGAATGTACTGTATATGAAGGACATATGTAATAACCCTTTCAGAATGTACTGTATATGAAGGATATATGTAATAACCCCTTCAGAATGTACTGTATATGAAGGATATATGTAATAACCCCTTCAGAATGTACTGTATATGAAGGATATATGTAATAACCCCTTCAGAATGTACTGTATATGAAGGATATATGTAATAACCCCTTCAGAATGTACTGTATATGAAGGATATATGTAATAACCCTTCAGAATGTACTGTATATGAAGGATATATGTAATAACCCTTTCAGAATGTACTGTATATGAAGGATATATGTAATAACCCCTTCAGAATGTACTGTATATGTAATAACCCTTTCAGAATGTACTGTATATGAAATAACCCTTTCAGAATGTACTGTATATGAAGGATATATTTAATAACCCTTCAGAATGTACTGTATATGAATAACCCTTTCAGAATGTACTGTATATGAAGGATATATTTAATAACCCTTCAGAATGTACTGTATATGAAGGATATATGTAATAACCCTTTCAGAATGTACTGTATATGAAGGATATATGTAATAACCCTTTCAGAATGTACTGTATATGAAGGATATATGAAATAACCCTTTCAGAATGTACTGTATATGAATAACCCTTTCAGAATGTACTGTATATGAAATAACCCTTCAGAATGTACTGTATATGAAGGATATATTTAATAACCCTTCAGAATGTACTGTATATGAAGGATATATGTAATAACCCTTTCAGAATGTACTGTATATGAAGGATATATGTAATAACCCTTTCAGAATGTACTGTATATGAAGGATATATGTAATAACCCTTTCAGAATGTACTGTATATGAAGGATATATGTAATAACCCTTTCAGAATGTACTGTATATGAAGGATATATGTAATAACCCTTTCAGAATGTACTGTATATGAAGGATATATGTAATAACCCTTTCAGAATGTACTGTATATGAAGGATATATGTAATAACCCTTTCAGAATGTACTGTATATGAAGGATATATGTAATAACCCTTTCAGAATGTACTGTATATGAAGAATGACATATGAACTAACCCTTTCAGAATGTACTGTATATGTAATAACCCTTTCAGAATGTACTGTATATGTAATAACCCTTTCAGAATGTACTGTATATGAAATAACCCTTTCAGAATGTACTGTATATGTAAGATTAGATATATTTAATAACCCTTCAGAATGTACTGTATATGAAGGATATATGTAATAACCCTTTCAGAATGTACTGTATATGAAATAACCCTTTCAGAATGTACTGTATATGAAGGATATATTTAATAACCCTTCAGAATGTACTGTATATGAAGGATATACCAACACCATGAAATAACCCTTTCAGAATGTACTGTATATGAAGGATATATGTAATAACCCTTTCAGAATGTACTGTATATGAAGGATATATGAAATAACCCTTTCAGAATGTACTGTATATGTAATAACCCTTTCAGAATGTACTGTATATGAAATAACCCTTTCAGAATGTACTGTATATGAAGGATATATGTAATAACCCTTCAGAATGTACTGTATATTACCATTTACATTTAAGTCATTTAGCAACCCTTATCAGACACCACAAATGAATATATGAAGGATATATGTAATAACCCCATTCAGAATGTACTGTATATGAAGGATATATGTAATAACCCTTTCAGAATGTACTGTATATGAAGGATATGTGTAATAACCCCTTCAGAATGTACTGTATATGACCATGGATACATTTAATAACCCTTTCAAATGTACTGTATATGAAGGATATATTTAATAACCCTTCAGAATGTACTGTACCATGAAGGATATATGTAATAACCCCTTCAGAATGTACTGTATATGAAGGATATCATGTAATAACCCTTTCAGAATGTACTGTATATGAAGGATATATGTAATAACCTGTGCCAGGAAGAGGTTCATAGAAAACATGTGTGGGAGCCTCTTGAACTTCTTACTGAGGAGAATGACAGCAAGGTCCACACCTGAAACACAAACCATGTGAGTCAGTGTATCCAGTGTTTAAATACAGCATGAACCCACTCAACTTGTCAAAGGTCTTTGCAGGATATTAGCAAGCCCTAAAACACCATTGGTATGAATCCTCTATCATTAAAGCTGCATTCTTCACCATGGATCATTAAGCCCTGATCAACACCACAGATACAGCAAGCCCTGATCAACACCATGGAGTCAGCAAGCCCTGATCAACACCATGGAGTCAGCAAGCCCTGATCAACACCATGGAGTCAGCAAGCCCTGATCAACACCATGGAGTCAGTAAGCCCTGATCAACACCATGGAGTCAGCAAGCCCTGATCAACACCATGGAGTCAGCAAGCCCTGATCAACACCATGGAGTCAGCAAGCCCTGATCAACACCATGGAGTCAGTAAGCCCTGATCAACACCATGGAGTCAGCAAGCCCTGATCAACACCATGGAGTCAGCAAGCCCTGATCAACACCATGGAGTCAGCAAGCCCTGATCAACACCATGGAGTCAGCAAGCCCTGATCAACACCATGGAGTCAGCAAGCCCTGATCAACACCATGGATACAGCAAGCCCTGATCAACACCATGGAGTCAGTAAGCCCTGATCAACACCATGGAGTCAGCAAGCCCTGATCAACACCATGGAGTCAGCAAGCCCTGATCAACACCATGGAGTCAGCAAGCCCTGATCAACACCATGGAGTCAGCAAGCCCTGATCAACACCATGGAGTCAGTAAGCCCTGATCAACACCATGGAGTCAGCAAGCCCTGATCAACACCATGGAGTCAGCAAGCCCTGATCAACACCATGGATACAGCAAGCCCTGATCAACACCATGGAGTCAGTAAGCCCTGATCAACACCATGGAGTCAGCAAGCCCTGATCAACACCATGGAGTCAGCAAGCCCTGATCAACACCATGGAGTCAGCAAGCCCTGATCAACACCATGGAGTCAGCAAGCCCTGATCAACACCATGGAGTCAGCAAGCCCTGATCAACACCATGGAGTCAGCAAGCCCTGATCAACACCATGGAGTCAGTAAGCCCTGATCAACACCATGGAGTCAGTAAGCCCTGATCAACACCATGGAGTCAGCAAGCCCTGATCAACACCATGGAGTCAGCAAGCCCTGATAAACCCCTTGCTTCAATCAGCTAAAGTCAGACAGGACCACACATGGAGGACAACCAAGCCTATTGAAAAGAGTGTCAAAGTCTGCCTTCTTCATTTGCCTTTCATGTAGAGAGAGCGAGAGAGACAGCGAGAGAGAAACAGAGAGAGCGAGAGAGACAGACAGAGAGAGAGAGAGACAGCGAGAGAGAAACAGAGAGAGACAGCGAGAGAGAAACAGAGACAGACAGCGAGAGAGAAAGAGAGAGCGAGACAGAGACAGAGAGACAGAGACAGACAGAGAGAGCGAGAGAGAGAGAGAGAGAAACAGAGACAGACAGCGAGAGAAACAGAGACAGACAGAGAGAGAGAAACAGAGAGAGACAGATAAGAACAGAAATAGAGAGACAGAGAGCCTCCAGTATTTATGCTGCAGTAGTTTGTGTCGGGGGGCTAGGGTCAGTTTGTTATATCTGGAGTACTTCTCCTGTCCTATTCGGTGTCCTGTGTGAATCTAAGTGTGCTTTCTCTAATTCTCTCCTTCTTTCTTTCTCTCTCTCGGAGGACCTGAGCCCTAGGACCATGCCCCAGGACTACCTGACATGATGACTCCTTGCTGTCCCCAGTCCACCTGGCCATGCTGCTGCTCCAGTTTCAACTGTTCTGCCTTACTATTATTCGACCATGCTGGTCATTTATGAACATTTGAACATCTTGGCCATGTTCTGTTATAATCTCAACCCGGCACAGCCAGAAGAGGACTAGCCACCCCACATAGCCTGGTTCCTCTCTAGGTTTCTTCCTAGGTTTTGGCCTTTCTAGGGAGTTTTTCCTAGCCACCGTGCTTCTACACCTGCATTGCTTGCTGTTTGGGGTTTTAGGCTGGGTTTCTGTACAGCACTTTGAGATATCAGCTGATGTACGAAGGGCTATATAAATAAATTTGATTTGATTTTTGATTTGATACAGAGAGAGAAACAGAGAGAGACAGATGAGAACAGAAATAGAGAGAACCCTCACCAGTGCGACCAGGCTGACGATGCTGATGTTGAAGCTGACATTCTGCAGCTCAGTGACCAGTGGCTTGGGGTTCATCAGGGGGATGGTCAGGAGCCAGGCTGACACGTACATGATGGGGGCAGACAGGAACGTGCTGATCACCATCCCTGACGTCACCTACAGGAGGACAGACAGAGAGGTACAGAGAGAGATGTGTAAATACAAGCCTTGGCTGTCTAGAAAGGTGGCTATTTGCTAAGAAATTAAATACGAATTGATAATGTAATACTCACCACTTCCTGCTCTCTCTGTGTGTGTGTGTGTGTGTGTGTGTGTGTGTGTGTGTGTGTGTGTGTGTGTGTGTGTGTGTGTGTGTGTGTGTGTGTGTGTGTGTGTGTGTGTGTGTGTGTGGTACCAACTCACCACATGAGTGCTCCAGTGTGCCATGTTGTCCATGTTGTACTGTGATGTGTGTGTGTGTGTGTGTGTGTGTGCGTGCTGCGTGCACCACGTCCAGTTCCATGTTGTACTGTGAGTGTGGTACCAACTCACCACGTCCAGCTCCATGTTGTACTGTGATGTGTGTGTGGTACCAACTCACCACGTCCAGCTCCATGTTGTACTGTGATGTGTGTGTGTGTGTGTGTGTGTGTGTGTGTGTGTGTGATGTGTGTGTGTGTGTGTCACCACGTGTGTGTTGTGTGATGTGTGTGTGTGTGTGGTACCAGCTCACCACGCTTCCAGTGTGTTGTGGTGTGATGTGTGTGTGTACAACTCACCACGTCCAGCTCCATGTTGTACTGTGATGTGTGTGTGTGTGTACCAACTCACCACGTCCAGCTCCATGTTGTACTGTGATGTGTGTGTGTACCAACTCACCACATCCAGCTCCATGTTGTACTGTGATGTGTGTGTGTGTGTGTGTGTGTGTGTGTGTGTGTGTGTGTGTGTGTGTGTGTGTGTGTGTGTGTGTGTGTGTGTGTGTGTGTGTGTGTGTCCATGTGTGTGTGTGTGTGTGTGCGTGTGTGTGTGTGCGTGCGTGGCGTGCCAACTCACCACGTCCAGCTCCATGTTGTACTGTGATGTGTGTGTGTGTACCAACTCACCACATCCAGCTCCATGTTGTACTGTGATGTGTGTGTGTGTGTGTGTGTGTGTGTGTGTGTGTGTGTGTGTGTGTTGTGTGTGTGTGTGTGTGTGTGTGTGTGTGTGTGTGTGTGTGTGTGTGTGTGTGTGTGTGTGTGTACTGTGTGTGTGTGTGTGTGTGTGGTGTGTGTTACCAACTCACCACGTCCAGCTCCATGTTGTACTGTGATGTGTGTGTGTGTGTGGTACCAACTCACCACGTCCAGCTCCATGTTGTACTGTGATGTGTGTGTGTGTGGTGTGTGTGGTTCCAGCTCCATGTTGTACTGTGATGTGTGTGTGTGTGGGGTACCAACTCACCACGTCCAGCTCCATGTTGTACTGTGATGTGTGTGTGTGTGGGGTACCAACTCACCACGTCCAGCTCCATGTTGTACTGTGATGTGTGTGTGTGTGTGGTACCAACTCACCACATCCAGCTCCATGTTGTACTGTGATGTGTGTGTGTGTGGTACCAACTCACCACGTCCAGCTCCATGTTGTACTGTGATGCGTAGATGGCTACACTGGGAGCAGGGGGGAACACCCCGTAGAGAAAGGCATAGTTGGACAGGCTGGAGTGGTTCAGACTGCTGCTGTTGGAACCTGTAGAGTCCAGCAGGTCGACCATGTCCTTACAGATGAGAGGCATCACCAGCCTACATAGGAGAGACAGATACCACTGTGTTAGGACACTAGGACAGTACCATTAGGACAGTACCACTAGGACAGTACCACTAGGGCGGGAACCACTAGGGCGGGAACCACTAGGGCAGAACCACTACCAGAACCACTAGGACAGTACCACTAGGGCAGAACCACTAGGACAGGACCACTAGGGCAGAACCACTAGGACAGAACCACTAGGACAGTACCACTAGGACAGTACCACTAGGACAGTACAGTACCACTAGGGCAGGACCACTAGTACAGTACCACTAGGACAGGACAGTACCACTAGGATTGGACCACTAGGACAGTACAGTACCACTGGGACAGTACAGTACCACTAGTATAGGACAGTACCACTAGGATAGGACAGTACCACTAGGACAGGACAGTACCACTAGGATAGGACAGTACCACTAGGATAGGACCACTAGGACAGGACAGTACCACTAGGATAGGACAGTACCACTAGGATAGGACAGTACCACTAGGACAGTACAGTACCACTAGGACAGTACAGTACCACTAGTATAGGACAGTACCACTAGGATAGGACCACTAGGACAGTACCACTAGTACCACTAGGACAGTACCACTAGGGTAGGACAGTACCACTAGGACAGGACAGTACCACTAGGATAGGACAGTACCACTAGGATAGGACCACTAGGACAGGACAGTACCACTAGGATAGGACAGTACCACTAGGACAGTACCACTAGGACAGTACAGTACCACTAGGACAGTACAGTACCACTAGGATAGTACAGTACCACTAGGACAGGACCACTAGGACAGTACAGTACCACTAGGATAGGACCACTAGGACAGGACAGTACCACTAGGATAGGACAGTACCACTAGGACAGGACCACTAGGACAGTACAGTACCACTAGGACAGTACAGTACCACTTGTACAGTACAGGACCACTAGGACAGGACCCTATTTACGACTGCAGTAATGTAGTTGTCAGCACCCTATCCATCCATTCCCACAGGGTAGGTTGATAACGACTTGAAGGAAAGTCAGTTCTTGACATTTCTGTAACTCACAGTTTGGCAGTGATGAGCAGGATAAGGGCTACTCCAGTAGACCTGGTGAGTTTGCCCACCTGTCCCACCATAGATAGTCCCAGGTAGAAGAGAGCTGCTCCTCCGAAGGAGTTGGCCAAGCCATCCACAAACTCCTCCATCACAGCAGGGATCCTCTGGCCCAGGGCAAAGTGGGACACGATCCCGACCACCACCATGAACACTATCGGGTTCTTCAGTACCTATAAAATAGAATAAAAGTGGGATACAATGTCCACCAGCCACCACCGTTTAGAAGAACACTTTACTGTCCACTTTCCTTACAGTCCACAAAAATGTGCCTTAATTCCGTTAACCCAACCCCCTAAGACACACCCTGACACCATGTTTTAACCCAACCCCCTAAGACACACCCTGACACCATGTTTTAACCCAACCCCCTAAGACACACCCTGACACCATGTTTTAACCCAACCCCCTAAGACACACCCTGACACCATGTTTTAACCCAACCCCCTAAGACACACCCTGACACCATGTTTTAACCCAACCCCCTAAGACACACCCTGACACCATGTTTTAACCCAACCCCCTAAGACACACCCTGACACCATGTTTTAACCCAACCCCCATGTTTAAACCCAACCCCTAAGACACACCCTGACACCATGTTTTAACCCAACCCCTAAGACACACCCTGACACCATGTTTTAAACCCCTAAGACCCCCTGACACCATGTTTTAACCCAACCCCTAAGACACACCCTGACACCATGTTTTAACCCAACCCCTAAGACACACCCCCCTGACACCATGTTTTAACCCAACCCCCTAAGACACACCCTGACACCATGTTTTAAACCCCTAAGACCCCCTAAGTTTAAACCCCTAAGACACACCCTGACACCATGTTTAACCCAACCCCCTAAGACACCCCTGAAGAACACCCCTAAGACACACCCTGACACCATGTTTTAACCCAACCCCTAAGACACACCCCGACACCATGACACCATGTTTTAACCCAACCCCTAAGACACACCCTGACACCATGTTTTAACCCAACCCCTAAGACACACCCTGACACCATGTTTTAACCCAAGACACACCCCGACACCATGTTTAACCCAACCCCTAAGACACACCCCTGACACCATGTTTTAACCCACCCCCTAAGACACACCCTGACACCATGTTTTAACCCAACCCCTAAGACACACCCTGACACCATGTTTTAACCCAACCCCTAAGACACACCCCTGACACCATGTTTTAACCCAACCCCCTAAGACACACCCTGACACCATGTTTTAACCCAACCCCCTAAGACACACCCTGACACCATGTTTAACCCAACCCCCTAAGACACACCCTGACACCATGTTTTAACCCAACCCCCTAAGACACACCCTGACACCATGTTTTAACCCAACCCCTAAGACACACACCATGTTTTAACCCACCATGTTTTAACCCAACCCCTAAGACACCCTGACACCATGTTTTAACCCAACCCCCTAAGACACCCCCGACACCATGTTTTAACCCAACCCCTAAGACACACCCTGACACCATGTTTTAACAACCCCCCTAAGACACACCTGACACCATGTTTTAACCCAACCCCCTAAGACACACCCTGACACCATGTTTTAACCCAACCCCTAAGACACCCCCAACACCATGTTTTAACCCAACCCCTAAGACACCCTGACACCATGTTTTAACCCAACCCCTAAGACACCCCCAACACCATGTTTTAACCCAACCCCCTAAGACACCCTGACACCATGTTTTAACCCAACCCCTAAGACACCCTGACACCATGTTTTAACCCAACCCCTAAGACACCCCTGACACCATGTTTTAACCCAACCCCTGACACCAAGACACCATGTTTTAACCCAACCCCTAAGACACCCCAGACACCATGTTTTAACCCAACCCCTAAGACACACCCTGACACCATGTTTTAACCCAACCCCCTAAGACACACCCTGACACCATGTTTAACCCAACCCCTAAGACACACCCTGACACCATGTTTTAACCCAACCCCTAAGTTTTAACCCAACCCCCCACTAAGACACACCCCCCTGACACCATGTTTTAACCCAACCCCCTAAGACACACCCTGACACCATGTTTTAACCCAACCCCTAAGACACACATGTTTTAACCCCCCCTAAGACACCATGTTTTTAACCCAACCCCACCATAAGACACCCCTGACACCATGTTTTAACCCAACCCCTAAGACACACCCCGACACCATGTTTTAACCCAACCCCCTAAGACACCCCTGACACCATGTTTTAACCCAACCCCTAAGACACACCCCGACACCATGTTTTAACCCAACCCCTAAGACACCCCCGACACCATGTTTTAACCCAACCCCTAAGACACACCCTGACACCATGACACAACCCCCTAAGACACCCCTGACACCATGTTTTAACCCAACCCCTAAGACACACCCTGACACCATGTTTTAACCCAACCCCTAAGACACCCTAAGACACCCCCCCTGACACCATGTTTTAACCCAACCCCCACACCCAACCCCTACACCATGTTTTAACCCAACCCCCTAAGACACACCCCGACACCATGTTTTAACCCAACCCCCTAAGACACACCCCGACACCATGTTTTAACCCAACCCCCTAAGACACACCCTGACACCATGTTTTAACCCAACCCCCTAAGACACACCCCGACACCATGTTTAAACCCAACCCCCTAAGACACTGACACCATGTTTAAACCCAACCCCCTAAGACACACCCCGACACCATGTTTTAACCCAACCCCCTAAGACACACCCTGACACCATGTTTAAACCCAACCCCCTAAGACACCCCCGAAACCATGTTTTAACCCAACCCCTAAGACACCCTGACACCATGTTTTAACCCAACCCCTAAGACACCCCATGAACACCATGTTTTAACCCAACCCCTAAGACACCCCTGACACCATGTTTTAACCCAACCCCCTAAGACACACCCCACACCATGTTTTAACCCAACCCCTAAGACACACACCATGTTTTAACCCAACCCCTAAGACACACCCTGACACCATGTTTTAACCCAACCCCTAAGACACCCCTGACACCATGTTTTAACCCAACCCCTAAGACACACCCTGACACCATGTTTTAACCCAACCCCCTAAGACACACCCTGACACCATGTTTTAACCCAACCCCTAAGACACACCCTGACACCATGTT